>NC_134473.1:27680470-27937970 GCF_964194025.1 Convolutriloba macropyga
AACAAGCAACTATGCAGCTTAGTTTCAAAATGAAGGACCTATCCCACACAAAATTTAGCTCTGTTGATTTGGATTTCAAGTTTCAAAACAATCTTGACTATATTCATACAGATGGCCTCCATCCCTCTGAAAATAGAGTTAAAATTGTTTTAAAGTCTCTTCGCAATAACTTCTTCAATGTTGAAATAAGTGACTGTGCCTTATCATTTGGACCGAAACAGATTCGACAAACACCAATACCTAGCCAAAAGGATGTATTTCATTTTTTTTAATTATATGTCCAATAAAGTACCTTTTGGATAATTTCTTCTTTTTCTTAGAAACGTTCTTGATGCCTTTGTTTATTACCATAAATGCAATGCAAAATATAATAAAGCTAGATGCGAATGTTTTGTCACCGGTTGTCTGGAATCAACCCAAATTGACTCAGGTAAAATTTAATGCAAATATTCTTTTGCTGTGTTGACGTGGAGTCAAGTCCAGGTCCAACAGTTTCTTACGAATCTTTTTTAGCAACAATAAAAAAATGTCATATAAACATCAAATTTTTCCACCTGAAGGCGCAAAGTATTGTTAGGTAAAAACTCATTGAAATGTCTCCTCCAAGATTTTGAACAAAAAACAATTACTGGATTAAGTGATACTTGGGTAACTTGAGATGATTGCTATAGTTTTTGGAACGTTTTAAACAATAATCATGCTCTATTCCGAAAAAATTGCTTTCAAAAAGAAATGTTGAGGTGTGGCGCTATTTAATCTTAAGGTAACACGAAAAAAATACATGATTTAATGAAGTTGGCCAAAATGTGTTTGCGTCCTATTGGGTCAAATGTAAAAACGTTTTTCAAAAAAATTTGAAAGAAGTCTGGTCAACCAAACGTACAATCTCTCAAAACAAAATCAAGAAAACTTTTTATGCGAACTGTCATAAAACTCAGACTACGCTTTTTTAACATTGCAACACTGAACATTTACTGAATGACTTTAACATTAATTGTTTAAACAAAAGTGAGAAAAACATGGAAAGCATCGTATCACCTTATGATCTTCAAAATTGTTGACGTTCATTAAACCACAAGACTAGAACAAAATTTAGAATCACATATTGATTACATATTGACAAAAAGTATATCTTTTAGCATTTCTTGTGTAAACTGATATTAAATTGATAAAAAGCAAAGCAAAAACTATATACTGTTTCAAAAAAGTACAATGCAAATGATTTTCTTTTAAACGCTGTCATCTTCCCTGTGACACTTCATTTATCAATGCAATGATGTTCTTGAAAAGTTTATTATATTGACATCAATTATGAGCATTTCACTCGAAATTCCCGCTGCATTTGTAAAAATATTTATTTGAAATCGCAAACACAATAAATTAATGAAAACTGAATGATTTGACAAGAAAGGTAAAAATTACGGAGCAAAAAAATGCACTAAGGACATACCAGAAAAACAAAACGTCAATAAATTACGATTTTTGTTTAAAAAAGCGACAATCTCTATCAAATCTAATAAATCAAAAAAAGACAGAACGTTCAAGGCACTGAGAAAAAGACGCTGGAATTTTGTAAATTCAATTAGAGGGAAACCAAATAATTTCACCACTGTAACTGCGCTGCAAAATTTGTTTAAACACTTACTAACGAAGGAATTTGAAATAGCAGAGTTTGTTAAATATACTCTTTTTGACATTGGGAATTTTTTAGGGACAAGAATGGGCAACGATACACCAACAAAAAATAATCTAATCAAATGTACCAAACCACTCAGTTTTCTGCTTGTTAAAGAACAAATGGTTAATGATTTTGTCTGGGAAGAAGAGTTCCAACAAGCCATTAGGTCCTTTAACGGTTCCCGACTAGGCTATAGAAGATGGTCAAGCAAAAAAATTACCACGTCTTAATTTCATTCTCAACGAATGAATTAATCAAAATATTTTTCAAGACTGCATTAGAATACCGGAAATCAGCCCTATATACAAGAGATGTGATCGATGGATGCAACCAGCTACCGCCCAATTTCAAGAATTTTTGAGCGAATCCTACAGCAGGATATAATGAATCAGAAAAATTTCAATCTATGAATCCCCATCGATTTGGTTTAGGAAAAAGAGTTTCCACAGCCGATGTTTTGTTACTTTTCATAGAAATTGTTCATAAAATTGTTGACTAAAGCAGTATTTTCCAAAGTGCATTTTTGGACCACTCAAAGGCGTTTGATTCACAATCTTATGATAATCTAATAGAAAAACCATAAATATTTGGCTTTGATAATGATGCACAGAACAAAAAAAAGTTTCCTTTCTAACACACTTCAACGTGTGAAATCAGATTCAATTAACTCCTACTTGAAAAAAGATGTCACAATTGTACCCCATGGAACCGTATTGGGAACGCTACTGTTCAATTTATATCTAAACAATCTTTGTACAGCTATTGATTCTAATGTAAAAAAGATACATCATGCTGATTATTGCCTAATTTTTGCTTCCAACAAGGATTAACAGATAGCAAAAAAATTCCTGCAATCAAAAATACGTAATTTAGGAAAATAATTCAAATAACATCAGTTAACTTTAAATTATTCAAAAACAGATTTCGTTTTATTTTCATCAAACAAAATCATCAAAGGAACAATATTAGTAGATAACAAATCAATCAAAAAGTCTAATTAGTGTAAATATTTAGGACTAACAACTGATAGCAGTCTCAGCTTCATGAATCATGTTAAACAAACGTTAAAGAAGATGGCTCAGGGGATAAACACTATAGATTCAAAAGGAACTCAACTGCCTACATCTAGCTTAAAACTTTTACTTGATTCAATTGTTTGGTCACACTGCAATTATTCCACTTTATATATTCAGCATATTATAAAACCTATGATGACTTCTCTAGAGAAGCAGCTAAAATAGGTCTCAAAAAAGTTTTCCCGCTCAAATTGCAAATTGTCACGATGCTTAAGAAATATAAACAAGACAAGTGATCGGGATTGAATAGAGAATTGAACAACTCTCTATTTTTTATCTTAGAAAACAAATCAAGCGAGAAAAAAATGCTTAGAGATTTCAAAACTAGCAACAGTGTGTTCCAAAAATTGGTTTTAAAAAGCACTACAAAGATCAAATTCCTGATTGCGTGATCGTTTCTGAATGTCTTTCGTGGTGTGAGTTTCAACTACTTTAATCTTTAAAATTTCACTGAAATTTTGCAACAACATTTTTATTTGTCGTAATTTTGTTGTGATTGTCCCGTTTCAACAATTACAGTGCTAAACAGTAAAGTGTCTTCTTCTTCTTCTTCTTCTTCTTCTTTTTCCTCTTCTGTAGTCCAACGCAAAACTGCTGCTGCAACTCAAAACCCCGCTCAATTTTTCCATTCTGTACTCAGTACCACACCGCACTCCGAAGGTATAATTGCCAGCACTTGATCCTGACAGGCGACATCAATTTCGCTGAAACACAATTTTAGCAATCACCTCTAACAACAGGGGAAAAGAAGCTTCCCTAGAAATATTGAGTGACATGCACCTGCAAGAAATGCTAAACTGTGAGCAAGCTCTAGCACAGTTGCACGTCTTCTTGACCAATCAACCGAACATTGTTTCAGATGTGCGGATCTTAAATGTAATGAGGGCTAACTTCTCATCTGACAATGTTCCTTACTTGGCCACACTTAACATCATGTAGGCTTCTTACACCGCCATGGACAATTCCAGCCACACAGAAGGCTCAATTTCTCAATATGTAGATAAGATCTGTACAGATCAGGAGATCTCTACGGACAAATATGCTTACCTTCCTGCAGAGAATATCTGAAAGCCTCGCTAAAATTTCAAGGGTTGAAATAATTGCGTTCTACAAAGCTTTTTTGAAAACGTTTGATAAGGTACCTTACATTGAATCGCCAAATTGGGCGTTGGCGGTTGTCTACTTCATTTTTTAGATGACTAACTGAAAAACAGAAAACAGTTTGTAAGAGTCGACAATGTTATCTCAGAAACCCCAGATGTAACTAGCGGAGTGCCGCAGGGTTCCTTGCTGTGCCCTTTGCTGTTCCTGTTCTGTGTTTTTTTTAATGACCTCCCTGACGTGAAATGATTCAATAATCCCTACATTTTTGCAAATGATTTGAAAATGCTCAGCATTAACAGAGGACATAGCAAATGCAGGCTGACTTAGATGCAATATGCAACTGGGTTACTGAAATCAAAATGGGCTTATCAATGGACAAGTGCACCACGATCTATTTTAGATGAGATAAACAATTTTTTTTACCTCTAGAATGAAGTGCTGAACAGCAGTGATGTAGTGAAAGACTTGGGGATTCATATACATGAAAGCCTGTCTTCTTAAAAGCACCTTGAGCACCGAGTTAAAAAGCAAATAGTGTTCTCTATCTCCATAAGCGCAATATATCCCTGAAAATTGCAACAAATGTGAAGCTCGGTCTCTACAAGTCCGTAATTCTCCCAGTACTAGTCTACGGCCTTCAATGCGTTGCGCTCACAAAAACAGATTTAACTGTACTTAAAACTGTTAAATCTTCTGCCTCTTCCTTTGTGTCTGCAACTGAATGACTTTTTACTGCTAAGAAAACTGACATCTGAGGAAGTTAGGGAACCTAAGCTTCTTTAGAGGGAAACAAAAATGGAAGAGCCCACGAACTGTTCAAGACATTGAAAACTAGAACTGAAAAAACGCGAAACGAATTTATGTTTAGAACGGCCCGCATAGTCAACAGACTCGAAAAGCAAATAGACTTCACGAAAATGATTGGTATGAAAAAACTAATTGTGAAGATCATGTGGAAATTTGTCGATTAAAAGTTTTTAGAAACAAATAGCTGCAGCTCGCAAATCGTATGTGATTGTAATTGGAATATGTTAACAAACACGAGAAGGGTGAGATGCCCATCAGTCACCAGACTGAGAATCCACAAAAACAACAACAACAACAACAACAATAAAAATGACTGGGAATCCATCAACAACTCATTCGGCAGCTCGACTATGATCCGTATTATTACTGCAATGCATACTTCTTGACAGCATGTTAGTACGAATGGTTAATATCATGGTAACTCATGTCAAAAAAATACGACAGGATGCAACTGGCCCCCTGGGTCAGCCAAAACTCTTCAAATCTGATGAAGTATTTAAATAGTTTCCTGTGGAAAACAATATGCACGTCAAAAGCGATCTGAAGAGCTAGGAACAGCTAATCTGGAAATAGCTCTCTCACTCTAACCTGCACAAGTTCTCATCGAAGAAGCTTCCTTTTGGCAACGAATGATTTTGGACGTTCAAAAGTATTTGAAAAAGTTGTCTAAAAGTAATCATGTACCCAGCCAAATATATCTAAATTAGACCATTGCAAGTTCCGCAGGGGAAAAGGCCGATCTTTATGACGATTTATTTCAATCTTTCTGATGTTGAGGCCGTCTTATGTCCAGCTTTGACGAGTAAACCAGTCTGAAACTCACTTGTCTAGATTTCAGCGATGGGAAAATAGAACATACACTTTTCACCCTTAATACCATTGGACGAGACTGAATAGGTAACGCCCTATTAAAAACACTACCCCCTCTTCCGGAGTCTCAGCTTTTAAGACCATTGCTAACAAACACTTTCTTCCCACTGAATGAATAGGTAACGCCCCCTTAAAAACACTACCCCCTCTTCCGGAGTCTCAGCTTTTAACACCATTGCTAACAAACACTAGTTTCCCACTGAATGAAAACTTTGGGGGAACTGTACCAATTTCAGGGGCAGCAATCGGCAACTGAGTTTCAACTACGGAACAATAAAATTGCTCTGTGCAGTCTCAAAGGTGCTAGAAAAACTGGCTAACTTCAATCTGATCCACAACAATCCACAAAAAAGCAGAAAAGTACCTCGTCAAAAACTATCGGCCGATCTCACTATTAAACATTGACAGTAAAATAATTGAAAAATGTCTGTCTTTTGCCTTGTACCACCATTTTTCAAAATTTCTCACCAGCCGTTAACACGGATTTGTTCGAAAAAACTCCACAGTCACGAACATGTTGTCTTTTCTGCATAGTAGTAGCAGTGAAACGACAATAGTAGCAGTGAAATTGTTGCCTTTTACACTGACTTCTCCAAAGCCTTTGATAATTTGCCTCGCTTTGAATTTCGAAAATCGGCGTTGGAGGATGCATCGTCAAGGTCTTATTCGACTTCCTGACAAACCGAAAGCAATTTGTGAGAGTGAAAAATGTCTGCTCGCAGATGAAAGATGTATGTAGTGGTGTACCTCAAGGATCCTACTAGGGCCCTTGTTGTTTTGTATATTCATTAACGATTAACTTTCAATTAACCGTACTCCAGCTCAAATTCAGAGAGACCTGCATTCAATCGAAAACTGGGTTAGCTCAAACAAAAATCAGTTTCCCTTGGACAAATGTGTCTAAGTCCGTGGTGCAATCCGTGGTGATGATCACTCCTTCAATATTTTTGGTGTAATGCTGAATAGTGAAAACAATTAGAGAGATTTAGGAATTCTAGTGAGCTCCGACCTGAACTGGAACACTCACATCAACAAACGGATAGCCAAAGCAAACAACGTCCTTTATATACTCTGAGGAAACATTGCCTACAATCTGAGCATAATATTTAGAACTTGCCTCTACAAATCGCTGATGCTGCCAATTCTCTTTTATGGAATCCAATGAATATATTTGAACCTCGATACTCAATCTTTGAAGACAGTTCTTGGGGGAAAAATCATTTAGTTTTGCAGTCCCTCACGAATGCAATTGACTTCCTTTCCGAGAAAAGTGAAGAATTTTCTAAACCGAATGTTTGGGATAAATTCCCTTCAGCTTTGCTGTACAGACCTTACAACAACAACAAAGTGAACTTGATGATAGGAACACTAATGTGCTAAAAATTGGATTGGTTTCAAACCAAACTATTCAACTTCAACAAAACTGATTGAGTACATTCCTGAGTTGTGCGAGGGCTTTCCATTACGAACCTCATTTTGAATATGAAAAAGCATTTGACAAATTGAACCACCAGCTTACAAGTGTTATGTCGTCTTCATAATACTATATTCAAACTCTTTGGAAGCCCTCCAAATCAGATCTAAAAACCTAGAAAGCGTACTGTGGATAAACTCCTGCAAAGTGGAAGATTATAAAACTGACAGATAATTTTGAGGCTGCTTCCATTGTCACTTCATTAAGAACGCATTGGCTTTTTAGTTTTATCCTGTTCGAAAAAGTTGGCATAAATTGGACAAAACATGTTACCTTAACAGGATGCTGCGGACATACGAGACTTGACGCAACACACCGCTACACAAAACTAAAAATTTTTGTTCCCGAGCTTGCAGCATCTCCAATGCATGGAACAAAACTAGCAACAGTGTGTTCAAAAAATTGTTTATAAAGCACTACAAAGATCAAATTTCTGATAGCGTGAATAATTCTGAATGTCTTTCGTGGCTTGAGTTCCGACTAGTTTAATCTTTAGGAACTCACTGAAATTTTGCAACAACCTTTAATTGAAGTAATTTTGTTGTGATTGTCCCGCTTCATCAATTACAGTGCTATAGAATATAGTGTCTTCTTCTTCTTAAACAATAGAGTCTCTCAATCTTCTTGTTCTTCTGTAATCCAACGCATTTACGACGACTGCATCAGGATGCTGCTGCAACCCTGCTCAATTTTTGCAATCTGTACTCAGTACCACACCGCATTCCGAAAGCTATAAACGTCAAACGCGACCTGAAGAGCAAGGAACAGCTCAACTAGAAATAGCACTCTCACTTTAATTTGAACAAGGTCTCCTCTTACAAGCTTCCTTTTGGCAACGAATGATTTCGGACGTTCAGAAGTATTTGAAAAAGTTGTCTAAAAGTAATCATGTACCCAGCCAAATATATCTAAATTAGACCATTGCAAGTTCCGCAGGGGAAAAGGCCGATCATTTTGACGATTTATTTCAATCTTTCTATTGTCGAGGCCGTCTTATGTCCAGCTTTGACGAGTAAACCAGTCTGAAACTCACTTGTCTAGATTTCAGCGATGGGAAAATAGTACATACACTTTTCACCCTTAATACCATTGGACGAGACTGAATGGGTAACGCCCTCTTAAAAGCACTACCCCCTCTTCCGGAGTCTCAGCTTTCTTTTTAACACCATTGCCAACAAACACTCGTTTCCCACTGAATGAAAACTTTGGAGGAACTGTACCAATTTTAGGGGCAGCAATCGGCAACTGAGTTTCAACTACGGAACAATAAGCTTGCTCTGCGCAGTCTCAAGGGTGCTAGAAAAACTGGCTTAATTCAAACTGATCAACGCCAATCCACAAAAAGCTGAAAAGTACCTCGTCAAAAACTATCGGCCGATCTCACTATTAAATACTGACAGCAAAATACTTGAAAATGTCTGTATTTAGCCTTGTACGATCGTTTCTCAAAATTTCTCACCACCCGTTAACACGGATTTGTTCGGAAAAAAATCCACAGTCACGAACCTGTTTTCTTTTCTGCATAAGGTTCACCAAGCGCTTGACGACAATAGTAGCAGTGAAATAGTTGCCTTTTACTCTGACTTCTCCAAAGCCTTTGATAATGAGCCTCACTTTGAATTACTATGCAAAATAGCAAAAGTCGGCGTCAGAGGATGCATCCTCGAGGTCTTATTCGACTTCCTGACAAACATGGAGCAATTTGTGAGCGTGAGAAATGTCTGCTGGCAGATGAAAGATATTTGTAGTGGTGTACCTCAAGGATCCCTACTAGGGCCATTGTTGTTTTGTATTTTCATTAACGATCTAACCAAGGTCGTAATTTTCAGTGAAACATATCTCTTTTGGGATGATCACAAAGTTCTTTCAGTTAACCGTACTCCAGCTCAAAGTCAGAGAGACCTGCATTCAATCGAAAACTGGGTTGGTTCGAACAAATTGCTGTTTGCCTTGGACAAATGTGCCAAAGTCCGTGGTGCGCTCCGTGGTGATGATCAATCCTTCAATTTCTTCATTGTAGTGCTGAATAGTGAAAACAAAATTAGAGATTTAGGAATTCTAGTGACCTCAGACCTAAACTGGAACACTCACATCAACAAACGGATAGCCAAAGCAAACAACGTCCTTTATATACTCCGAGGAAACATTGCCTACAATCTGAGCATAATAGTTAAAACTTGCCTCTACAAATCGCTGATACTGCCAATTCTCTTTTATGGAATCCAATGAATATATTTAAACCTCGAAACTCAATCTTTGAAGACAGTTTTCGGGGGGAAAATCATTTGGTTTTGCAGTCCCTCACAAAAGGAATTGATTTCCTTTCCGAAAAAAGTGCAAAATTTTCTAAACTGAATGTTTGGGATAAATGCCCTTTACCTTTGCTGTAAAGACTTAACAACAACAAACTGAACTGGTTAAGAGGAACAATAATGTCCTGAAAATTGGCGTGTTTTCAGACCAAACTATTCAACTTCAACAAATATGATTGAGTACATTCCTGAGTTGTGCGAGGGCTTTCCATTACGAACCTCATTTTGAATATGAAAAAGCATTTGACAAATTGAACCACCAGCTTACAAGTGTTATGTCGTCTTCATAATACTATATTCAAACTCTTTGGAAAACCTCCAAATCAGATCTAAAAATCCTAGAAAGCAAACTGTGGTTAAACTCCTGCAGAGAATATCTGAAAACCTTGGTAAAAGTTCAAAGGATAAAATAAATACGTTCTACACAGCTTTCTTGAAAATGTTTGATAAAGTACTTCACCGTGAATAGCCAAAATGGGCGTTGGCGGCTGTCTTCTTCAAGTTTTAGATGAATACCTGAAAAACAGTTTGTAAGAGTCGACAACGTTATCTCAGAAACCCTAGATGTAACTAGCGGAGTGCCGCAGGGTTCCTTGCTGTGCCCTTTGCTGTTCCTGTTCTGTGTTTTTATTAATGACCTCCCTGAGGTGAAATGATTCAATTATCCCTACATTTTTGCAAATGATTTGAAAATGCTCAGCATTAACAGAGGACATTGCAGGCTGACTTAGATGAAATATGCAACTGGGTAACTGAAAACAAAAGAGGCATATCAATGGACAAGTGCACCATGATCTATTTTAGATGAGCTAAACAATTTTTTTTACCTTTAGAATGAAGTGCTGAACACCAGTGATGTAGTGAAAGACTTGGGGATTCATATACATGAAAGCCTGTCCTTAAAAGCACCTTGAGCACCGAGTTAAAAAGCAATTAGTGCAATCTCCTTAAGCGCAATATATCCCTGAAAATTGCAACAAATGTGAAGCTCGATCTCTACAGGTCCGTAATTCTCCCAGTACTAGTCTACGGCCTTCAATGCGTTGCGCTCACAAAAACAGATTTAACTGTACTTAAAACTGTTAAATCTTCTGCCTCTTCCTATGTGTCTGCAACTGAATGACTTTTTACTGCTAAGAAAACTGACATCTGAGGACGTTAGGGAACCTAAATTTCCTGAGAGGGAAACAAAGAGTGCAAGAGCCCACGAACTGTTTAAGACATGGAAAACTAGAGCTAAAAAAGCGCCAAACCAATTTATGTTCAGAACGTCCCGCATAGTCAACAGACTCGAAAAGCAAATAAACTTCACGAAAAGGATTGGTCTGAAAAAACTAATATTGAAGATCATGTGACAATTTGTTGATGAAAAGTTTTTAGAAATAAATAGCTGCAGCTGGCAAATTGTATGAGATTGTAATTGGAATATTTTAACAAACACGGGAAGGGTGAGATGCCCGTCCGTCACCAGACTGAGAATCCACGACAACACCAACAACAAAACTGACTGGGAACCCATCAACAATTTATTCGACAGCACGACTATGATCCGTATTATTACTGCAACGTACAATTCGTGGCAGCATGTTGGTACGAACGGTTAATATCATGGTAACTCATGTCACAAAAAAAAGCGACAGGTTGCAACTGGCCCCCTGGGTCAAAGAAAATTCTTCTAATCTGATGAAGTTTTTAAATAGTTTTCTGCGGAAATCAAAATAAACGTCAAAAGCGAACTGAAAAGCTAGGAACAGCTCAACTATAAAGAGCTTTCTCACTGTAACCTGAACAAGCCCTCCTCAAAGAAGCTCCGTTTCGGCAAGGAAAGTTTTCGGACGTTCAAAAGTATTTGAAAAAATTGTCAAAAAGTAATCATGTCCCCAGCCAAAGGAATCTAATTTAGACCATAGCAAGGTCCGCAGGGAGAAAGGCCAATCTTTTCAATGAGTTCTTTCAATCTTTCTATTGTCAAGATCGTCTTATGTCCAGCTTTGACGAGTAAACCAGTCTGAAACTCACTTGTCTAGATTTCAGCGATGGGGAAATAAAGCAGACACTTATCAACTTATATCAACTTAGTCACCCATACTGCCATTGGACGCGACTAACGCCCTCTTAAAAGCACCACCCACTCTTTCGGAGTCTCAGTCTTCTTATTAACACCATTGCTAACAAGCATTTGTTTCCCATTGAATGACAGTTTCAGGGAACTGTACCATTTTCAGGGGAGCAATCGGCAACTGAGTTTCAACTACGGAACAATAAGCTTGCTCTGCGCAGTCTCAAGGGCGCTAGAAAAACTGGCTTACTTCAAACTGATCAACACCAATCCACAAAAAGTTGAAAAGTACCTCGTCAAAAACTATCGGCCGATCTCACTATTAAATACTGACAGCAAAATACTTGAAATTGTCTGTATTTAGCCTTCTAAGATCATTTCTCAAAATTTCTCAACACCCGTTAACACAGATTTGTTCGGAAAAAATCCACAGTCACGAAAATGTTTTCTTTTCTGCATAAGGTTCACAAAGCGCTTGACGACAATAGTAGCAGTGAAATAGTTGCCTTTTACTCTGACTTCTCCAAAGCCTTTGATAATGAGCCTCACTTTGAATTACTATGCAAAATAGCAAAAGTCGGCGTCAGAGGATGCATCCTCGAGGTCTTATTCAACTTCCTGACAAACATGAAGCAATTTGTGAGAGTGAGAAATGTCTGCTGGTAGATGAAATATGTTTGTAGTGGTGTATCTCAAGGATCTCTACTAGGGCCTTTGTTTTTTTGTATATTCATTAACGATCTACCCGCGGCCGTAATTTTTAGTGAAAAATATCTCTTTCCGGATGATATCAAAGTTCTTTCAATTAACCGTACTCCAGCTCAAATTCACAGAGACCTGCATTCAATCGAAAACGGGGTTAGCTCAAACAAAAATCAGTTTGCCTTGGACAAATGTGTCAAAGTCCGTGGTGCGCTCCGTGGTGATTATCACTCTTTCAATTTTATTGGTGTAATACTGAATAGTGAAAAAAATTAGAGAGATTTAGGAATTCTGGTGACCTCAGACCTGAACTGGAGCACTCAGATAAACAAACGGGTAGCCAAAGCAAAGAGCGCCCTTTATATACTCCGAGGAAACATTGCCTCTAATCTGAGCATTATAGTTAAAATTTGCTTCCACAAATTGCTGATACTGCCAACTCTTCCTAATGGAATCCAATGAATATATTTAGAACTTTGAAACTTCAAATTTGAAAAAAGATTTCGGAAAAAGATAATTCGGTTTTGCTGTCCTTCATGAAAGTAAACAACTTCCTTTCGAAATAAAGTTTTTACCAAACGAAAACGCCTTCAACAAGAAGCTTAAAAAATTTTTGTTCTAAGAAATTAATGGTACAGCATTTTGAGTGTGTAAATTTTGCTTAAATTTATAATAATAATTAAAATACATATATACGTCAAAATTGAACATTTCCATTTCGTAAAAGTTTCAAAACAAAGTTGTGAAATGAATTTGTGGAAGCGGCACATACATTCAACAGATCAGAATGTTGAATAGACTCCAGCGACCAATGTACATACAGTAACTTAACTTGTTGCTTTTTTCACAGCACTCACACAAACCATAAAACAGCACCGATCTTCTACAAACACCGAATTTGTCATCACGATCGACTGAACTGTTAAAATTGCCAAAAACTAGGACAAAAAAACTGCGAAAAAAATTCGTCTTCAGCCCATCTTGACTGGCCAACAAAGTGTATCGCTTGACTGAACAGCATTGATGTATTGAAAGACTTGGGGATTCGTTTAAATGAAAGCCTGTCCTCATAAAAGCACCTTGAGCACCGAGTTAAAAAGCAAATAGTGTTCTCTATCTCCTTAAGCGCAATATCTCACCGAAAGTTGCAACAAATTTGAAACTCGGTCTCTAAAAGTCAGTAATTCCCCGAGTACTAGTCTACGGCTTTCAATGCATTGCGCTCACAAAAACAGATTTAACTGTACTTAAAACGGTTAAATCTTCTGCCTCTTCCTATGTGTCTGCAACTGAATGACTTTTTACTACTAAGAAAACTGACATCTGAGGAAGTTAGGGAACCTAAGCTTCCTGAGAGGGAAACAAAAAGTGCAAGAGCCCACGATCTGTTTAGGACATGGACAACTAGAACTGAAAAGGTGCGAAACGAATTTATGTTTAGAACGTCTCGCTTAGCCAACAGACTCGAAAAGCAAATAGACTTCACGAAAAAGATTGGTCTTAAAATTCCGATCATTTTTCAAAATTTCTAATCATCCGTTAACACGGATTTGTTCGAAAATAATACACAGTCACGAACATGTTGTATTTTCTGCATAACGTTCACAAAGCGCTTGACAACAAAAGTAGCAGTGAAATTGTTGCCCTTTACACTGACTTCTCCAAAGCTTTTGATAATGAGCCTCACTTTGAATTACTATGCAAAATAGCAAAAGTCGACGTCAGAGGATGCATCCTCGAGGTCTTATTCAACTTCCTGACAAACATGAAGCAATTTGTGAGAGTGAGAAATGTCTGCTGGTAGATGAAATATGTTTGTAGTGGTGTATCTCAAGGATCCCTGCTAGGGCCTTTGTTGTTTTGTATATTCATTAACGATCTACCCGCGGCCGTAATTTTTAGTGAAAAATATCTCTTTCCGGATGATATCAAAGTTCTTTCAATTAACCGTACTCCAGCTCAAATTCACAGAGACCTGCGTTCAATCGAAAACGGGGTTAGCTCAAACAAAAATCAGTTTGCCTTGGACAAATGTGTCAAAGTCCTTGGTGCGCTCCGTGGTGATTATCACTCTTTCAATTGTATTGGTGTAATACTGAACAGTGAAAAAAATTAGAGAGATTTAGGAATTCTGGTGACCTCAGACCTGAACTGGAGCACTCAGATAAACAAACGGGTAGCCAAAGCAAAGAGCGCCCTTTATATACTCCGAGGAAACATTGCCTCTAATCTGAGCATTATAGTTAAAATTTGTTTCCACAAATCGCTGATACTGCCAATGCTCCCTAATGGAATCCAATGAATATATTTAGAACTTTAAAACTTCAACTTTGAAAAAAATTTTCGGAAAAAGATCATTCAGATTTGCAGTCCCTCGTGAAAGGAAACGACTTCATTTCGAAATAAAGTTTTTACCAAACGAAAATGCCTTCAGAAAGAAGCTTAAAATTTTGTGTTCTAAAAAGTTATTTGCACAGCATTTTGATTATTTAAATATTGCTTAAACTAATAATAATAATAAAAATGCATATATTTGTCAAAATTGAATAATTTCATCTCGGAAAATTTTCAAAAGAATGTTGTGAAATGGATTTGTGGAAGTGGCTCATACATTCAACAGACCAGACTGTTGAATAGACTCCCGCTACCGATGTACAAACAGTCGCTTAACTTGTTGCTATTTTAACTGCTCTCAAACAAACCACAAAACAGCACCAATCTTTCACAAACACCGGATTTTTCATCACAATCGAATGCACTGTTAAAAATGCCTATGACTAGGACAGAAAAATTTCGAAAAGAATTCGTCTTCAGCCCATCCTGACTGGCCAACAAAGTATATCACTTGATTGAATTCAGCTCATCGACTGGACGCAGGAAACAATTAATACAGCTCCTCTGGATATTCGTGGAGACGAAAATCAACGAAACCAATATCTGCACCTGGCAGCACGCAAGCCACTACGAAAACTGCAGAGAAAAGTGAACGATTTTCTAAACTGAATAGTTGGGGTAAATTCCCTTCAGCTTTGATGTAAAGGCCTTACAACAACAATAAACTGAACTTGATAATAGGAACACTAACGTGCTAAAAATTGGATTGGTTTCAGACCAAACTGTGCGTCAAGCGGTGCATAGTTTTCAACTAAAATTGCTAAGGTCGGAAATTCCCAAAGCATCTGACACGCTTCATAAATGTGACCAAAAAGCGAGTTGCTAGTCAAAAAGTTCTCCTTAGAATTTAGATAACCACCTATTGCCCTCCGTAATTTTTGTTTTGCGCAACCGAGTTCGCAACCTTGTAGTTAATTCTGAACGCAGACTGCAGGGGAAAATTGCCAAACTTTCTGAAAGGCAAGACAAGCCACTAAAAGCATCTAATGAGAAGACTGTAGCGGTTCTAGATAATATCGTTTTGCCGGGATTCGTCAGGGACTTGCTCGATTTTGGTCCAAAGCATCCAATAAGGGACAAGAAAAAGAGTTGCATCTCTTGGCAGACATAGACAGTTTGATAAGAAATCTACATGAGAACAATGTAGCAGGTGAAAAACTGTTCGAAATTGAAGCGGCAGCAAAATGGTACTCAAAAAACATCAGAGAAACGCCTTTGGATAGAGCATTAGCAGAAGTGCAAAAATATCTGCGTGAAAACGCCCTGATTGCCGTTCCTTTTTATAAGGGTGTAGGGTTTTATGTTATTTAAAAAAAGCAAGTACGCAGAAAAACTGGAAAAAGTTTTAGATTGCGAACAGTTCAAAAAACTTGAAAAGAGTTGTGATAATATCGTAAGGAAAAATGGAAAGGAACTAAACAAAGAACTTTTGGATATGAGGAAAAAGGGGAAGATACCGGTTAAGGTTTACGAAGCTTTAAGGTCCACTGGAGCGCAACAGACAAGGTTATATGTATTGGCTAAAGTTCACAAAAAAGAAATCCTTCTGAGACCTGTTCTCTCTATCCCGGGAAGTTGTTACCATTAATTTAACAAGTTTCTAACACCCTTTTTCCGAAAAATTGAATGAGCAAACATAGAACCTAACACCAATGACAGACGAAAGACTCTGCAGCAAATAACACTTGAAAAAAAAGAACAAATCCTATCATTAGATGTAAAAAGTCTATACACCAACGTTCCCGTAAAGGAGAACATTAACACTGCCCTGCGATCGATTTATGCTAGGGACGATAAACCAGACATATCTAGAACAACAATGAAACGTCTGATTGAATTAGCCGTGACCAGCGTCCATTTTAAATGCAATGAAAATTGGTACTGTCAGAAAGACGGGTTCGCATTGGGTGCGTCCTTGGTGGTGATTTTGGCAAACCTTTGGTTGAAATCGTGGGAGCCACAACTGAAATTACAGACACCTAAAATTAAAACCAACCCACAATCCAGCACTTGTCGCAATTGTGAACACCGTGTGACAGCACGTTCCAGGGGTGTTGAGTGTGAAGTTGGTAATAGATGGTTTCACGCAAAATGTCAGCAAATCAGTAACACAGAATATGATAGCATGGAAAACCAGCTCTGGATGTGCTAATTCTGTCTTGAAGATGATCAGATTGACATTAACAATTCGTCCGAAACTAAAGTTTTGCTAAGATATGTCGACAATATTGTGAGAACAGTTAGAGGTGACACAAGAGAGCTGTTAGGTGCGGTCAATAACTTTTACCCAAATCTCCAATTTACATTAGAAACAACAGATGATAAAAACAGTTTGCATTTCTGGACATTTCAATCAACCTACCACCGGAGGGGAACATTTTTTGCACATGGTATCAAAAACCAACAGATACTGGAACAATTCTGACTTATCGCAGCTGTGCACCCCTACAACATAAGAAAAGCATAATACAGGGAACAACACACAGCCTGTTCCGAGCCACCAGCAATTGGGAAACGTTCTATGAAGCATTGGCAAAAAATGAAGAAATTTGGGAACGTAATCAGTATCCTAGGCATTGGGTAGGGAATATCGTCAAGGATTTAATTAATCAGCTGCGAATGAAAGAACAAAAAAAAAGACATAGATATAACGCGGGTGTAGCCGTAAAACAACAGGAAAATACTGAGAGTCAACAATTTGTATTACAGTACAGAGGCAACATCTCTGATGATTTTGTAAAGAAGTTGAACAAAATTCATCCTGTACAGACGATTTTCACCACTCGGAAACTTAAGAGCTGTTTACCTAGCCTCAAGTCTAGCTTTGATAGGGATCTCAAATCCCACGTGGTTTATGAACTCACTTGTAATGGATGCAAATCCATCTATGTAAGGCACACATGCCCATATATTAGCACAAGGGTTGCAGAGCAGGCCAAGGAGTACATGCGATCGAGGGCAACGGTGATTAAACAGCTTTCCAGAGGAATATATTGGACCATTGCAGCCACCAATCTAAGTTAATGACAATAGAGGCGCTCTATATAAGAACATTGAAACCAGCCATCAACACGCGCGACGAATACCGAACACGCGAATTGACACTGAAAGCTTAGTTTGATGATGAAAATCTAACTTGAAAGACACGTTAAGAATTGAAAATTTCATCTTTACAATCGAAAAAAAAACAAAGTAAGTTAAAAGCAATGTATGTAGGTTTTTTAATTGTTGATATGCTACATCTGCTACATCAAATCGAAAAGGTTTTTTTACTCAGATATAAATATTTTGTAGATACGATTGTAGATATGTAAAAATTCGTTTTAAATTTCCTTGAATGATTGATTTTAGTAATTTGCATTTTTTTCTGGCTTTTCATTGTAGCATTTTGTATTGTTTATAACCTGACGATGAACTCCGAGTTCGAAAACGTTCGTAAGCAAGTTTTAAATTGACAATCCTTTTTTAAATCTCAAACTATTCAACTTCAACAAATATGATTGAGTACATTCCTGAGTTGTGCGAGGGCTTTCCATTACTAACCTCATTTTGAATGTGAAAAAGCATTTGACAAATTGAACCACCTGCTTACAAGTGTTATGTTGCCTCCATAATAATATATTCATACTCTTTGGATCCCAATCAGATCTAAAAATCCTAGAAAGTGTAGAGTGGATAAACTCCTGGAAAGTGGAAGATTATAAAACTGACAGATAATTTTGAGGCTGCTTCCCTTTTCACTTCATTTAGAACTTCGCATTGGCTTTTTAGTTACATCCTGTTCGAAAAAGTTGGTATAAATTGGACAAGACATGTTGCCATAACCAGATGGCAGCGGACATACAAGACTTGACGCAACACACCGCTAAACAAAAGTGAAAATTTTGTTCCCGAGCCTGCAGTTTCTCCAATGCATGTAACACAACTAGCAACAGTGTGTTCAAAAAATTGTAAATAAAGCACTACAAATATCAAATTCCTGATAGCGTGAATATTTCTGAATGTCTTTCGTGGCGTGAGTTCCGACTAGTTTAATCTTTAAAAACTCACTGAAATTTTGCAACAACTTTTTTATATAACGTAATTTTGTTGTGATCGTCCCGCTTCATCAATTACAGTGCTAAACAATAATGTGTCTTCTTTTTCTTAAACCCCGCTCATTTTTTGCAATCTGTACTCAGTACCACACCGCACTCCGAAAGTTGAATCGCTGAAACACAATTGTCAGCAATCATCTTTAACAACAGGGGAAAAGAAGTTTCCCTCGAAATAATGATTGACACTAACCTGCAAGAAATGCTAAACTGTGAACAAGCTCTAGCACAGTTGCACGTCTTCCTGACCAATCAACCGAACATTGTTTCAAATGTGCGGATCTTAAATGTAATGAAGGCTCCCTTCTCATCTGAGCATGCTCCGTACTTGGCCACACTTTAACATCATTTAGGCCTTTTACACCTCCACGGACAACTCAAGCCACCCAGAGGGCTCGATTTCTCAATATGTAGATAAGATCTGTACAGATCTGAAGATCTGTACTGACGAAAATGCTTGCCTTCCTGCAGAGAATATCTGAAAGCCTTGGTAAAAGTTCAAAGGATGAAATAAATACGTTCTACACAGCTTTCTTGAAAACGTTTGATAAGGTACCTCACCGTGAATAGCCAAAATGGGCGTTGGCGGCTGTCTACTTCAAGTTTTAGATGGCTACCTGAAAAACAGTTTGTAAGAGTCGACGACGTTATCTCAGAAACCCTAGATGTAACTAGCGGAGTGCCGCAGGGTTCCTTGCTGGGCCCTTTGCTGTTCTGTATTTTTATTAATGACCTCCCTGACGTGCCACGATTCAGTTATCCCTACATTTTTGCAGATGATTTGAAACTGCTCAGCATTAACAGAGGGCATACCAAATGCTGGCTGACTTAGATGCAATAAGCAACTGGGTAACTGAAAACAAAATGGGCTTATCAATGGACAAGTGCACCACGATCTATTTTAGATGAGCTAAACAATTTTTTTTACCTCTAGAATGAAGTGCTGAACAGCATTGATGTAGTGAATGACTTGGGGATTCATATACATGAAAGCCTGTCCTCTTAAAAGCACGTTGAGCACCGAGTTAAAAATCAAATAGTGTTCTCTATCTCCTTAAGCGCAATATCTCCCCGAAAGTTGCAACAAATGTGAAACTCGGTCTCTAAAAGTCAGTAATTCCCCAAGTACTAGTCTACGGCCTTCAATGCGTTGCGCTCACAAAAACAGATTTAACTGTACTTAAAACGGTTAAATCTTCTGCCTCTTCCTATGTGTCTGCAACTGAATGACTTTTTACTGCTAAGAAAACTGACATCCGAGGAAATTAGGGAACCTAAGCTTCCTGAGAGGGAAACAAAAAGTGCAAGAGCCCACGAACTGTTTAAGACATGGAAAACTAGAACTGAAAAAGCGCGAAACGAATTTATGTTTAGAACGTCCCGCATAGTCAACAGACTCGAAAAGCAAATAGACTTCACGAAAATGATTGGTCTGAAAAAACTAATATTGAAGATCATGTGGAAATTTGTCGATGAAAAGTTTTTAG
Source organism: Convolutriloba macropyga (assembly GCF_964194025.1). NCBI lineage: Eukaryota > Metazoa > Xenacoelomorpha > Acoela > Convolutidae > Convolutriloba > Convolutriloba macropyga. The sequence continues at coordinate 27,700,528 of NC_134473.1, forward strand.
AAACAAATAGCTGCAGCTGGCAAATCGTATGTGATTGTAATTGGAATATTTTAGCAAACACGTGAAGGGTGAGATGCCCGTCCGTCACCAGACTGAGAATCCACAACAACAACAACAACAAAACTGACTGGGAACCCATCAACAACTTATTCGACAGCACGACTATGATCCGTATTATTACTGCAACGTACACTTCTTGACAGCATGTTGGTACGAACGGTTAATATCATGGTAACTCATGTCAAAAAGAAAAAGCGACAGGGTGCAACTGGCCCCCTGGGTCAAAGAAAATTCTTCTAATCTGATGAAGTTTTTAAATAGTTTTCTGCGGAAATCAAAATAAACGTCAAAAGCGAACTGAAAAGCTAGGAACAGCTCAACTAGAAAGAGCTTTCTCACTGTAACCTGAACAAGCCCTCCTCAAAGAAGCTCCGTTTCGGCAAGGAAAGTTTTCGGACGTTCAAAAGTATTTGAAAAAGTTGTCAAAAAGTAATCATGTCCCCAGCCAAAGGAATCTAATTTAGACCATAGCAAGGTCCGCAGGGGGAAAGGCCAATCTTTTCATCGAGTTCTTTCAATCTTTCTATTGTCAAGATCGTCTTATGTCCAGCTTTGACGAGTAAACCAGTCTGAAACGCACTTGTCTAGATTTCAGCGATGGGGAAATAAAGCAGACACTTATCAACTTAGTCACCCTTACTGCCATTGGACGAGACTAACGCCCTCTTAAAAGCACTACCCACTCTTTCGGAGTCTCAGTCTTCTTATTAACACCATTGCTAACAAGCATTTGTTTCCCATTGAATGACAGTTTCAGGGAACTGTACCATTTTCAGGGGGAGCAATTGGCAACTGAGTTTCAACTACGGAACAATAAGCTTGCTCTGCGCAGTCTCAAGGGCGCTAGAAAAACTGGCTTACTTCAAACTGATCAACACCAATCCACAAAAAGTTGAAAAGTACCTCGTCAAAAACTATCGGCCGATCTCACTATTAAATACTGACAGCAAAATACTTGAAATTGTCTGTATTTAGCCTTCTACGATCATTTCTCAAAATTTCTCACCACCCGTTAACACAGATTTGTTCGGAAAAAATCCACAGTCACGAAAATGTTTTCTTTTCTGCATAAGGTTCACAAAGCGCTTGACGACAATAGTAGCAGTGAAATAGTTGCCTTTTACTCTGACTTCTCCAAAGCCTTTGATAATGAGCCTCACTTTGAATTACTATGCAAAATAGCAAAAGTCGGCGTCAGAGGATGCATCCTCGAGGTCTTATTCAACTTCCTGACAAACATGAAGCAATTTGTGAGAGTGAGAAATGTCTGCTGGCAGATGAAAGATGTTTGTAGTAGTGTACCTCAAGGATCCCTACTAGGGCCTTTGTTGTTTTGTATATTCATTAACGGAATGTTTTGTATATCATATCTAACCAAGGTCATAATTTTCAGTGAAACATATCTCTTTCGGGATGATCTCAAAGTTCTTTCAATTAACCGTACTCCAGCTCAAATTCAGAGAGACCTGCATTCAATCGAAAACTGGGTTAGTTCGAACAAATTGCTGTTTGCCTTGGACAAATGTGCCAAAGTCCGTGGTGCGTTCCGTGGTGATGATCACTCCTTCAATTTCTTCATTGTAGTGCTGAATAGTGAAAAAAAATTAGAGATTTAGGAATTCTAGTGACCTCAGACCTAAACTGGAACACTCACATCAACAAACGGATAGCCAAAGCAAACAACGTCCTTTATATACTCCGAGGAAACATTGCCTACAATCTGAGCATAATAGTTAAAACTTGCCTCTACAAATCGCTGATACTGCCAATTCTCTTTTATGGAATCCAATGAATATATTTAAACCTCGAAACTCAATCTTTGAAGACAGTTTTCGGGGGGAAAATCATTTAGTTTTGCAGTCCCTCACGAATGGAATTGACTCCCTTTCCGAGAAAAGTGAAGAATTTTCTGAACTGAATGTTTGGGATAAATGCCCTTCACCTTTGCTGTAAAGACTTAACAACAACAAACTGAACTGGTTAATAGGAACACTAATGTGCTGAAAATTGGCGTGGTTTCAGACCAAACTATTCAACTTCAACAAATATGATTGAGTACATTCCTGAGTTGTGCGAGGGCTTTCCAAAACGAAACTCAAATCGAATTTGAAAAGACGTTTGACAAATTGAGCCGCCAGCTTACAAGTGTTATGTCGTCTTCATAATACTATATTCAAACTCTTTGGAAGCCCTCCAAATCAGATCGAAAAATCCTAGAAAGCGTACTGTGGATAAACTCCTGCAAAGTGGAAGATTATAATACTGACAGATAATATTGAGGCTGCTTCCCTTGTCACTTTATTTAGAACTTCGCCTGGGCTTTTTAGTTACATCCTGTCCAACAAAATTGGCATAATTTGGACAAGACATGTTATCATAACCGGATGCAGCGGACATACAAGACTGCACGCAACGCACCGCTACACAAAAGTAGAAATTTAATGCATGTAACAAGTTTTATAGGGAAGATATCATATCAAGAAAAACCCTTCTATCCGATTTGTTCTGGAAATTTTTCTTTCTCAAGTATCATTTAAGTGACCCCATGCTTCTGGCAGATTCGGTGTGGATATTCAGCATGCAAAAAAAGTTAGAAACTCAACTTTGACTTAAAATTCAAGAACTAACAGGATTTGTCCCTGGACTTTCAAAGTAAAAAGTCTTAAATCCTTATATTATTTGTTATTATTGCATCGACTTTTACTATGGGTGGAAAGAAGTTTGGATAAAATTTAAAGGAAATTCGAGTCAGAATGCATCTTTCTACAGCAGATGAGAGTCGTTTACCCCTACAAGAACAAATATGAAAACCGAGTGCATGTACTGATTCACCAGACAGCACGAGTCATTTAAATAGAGTTGAGGTCATATCTGTTCAATTTTGGTTGTCGTAAACTTGTTCAAGTTGCTACGTTTTGAGTGAATAATTTTGAATTGTAACCATGTCTCCTTTTTTTTGTTTTGACTTTTGTTACACTGTTACTGAAAGCGACGCATAGTCGTTGCCCATAATTTGATCGCTAAATGCTCTAGCTCGCAAAGTTCAAATTATATGATCATGGTCACTGTTTTAACTGTGCTTCAGTTTTACTCGTTTTGTATTAAACGTTCAAATTTTGATGTTGAGGATGTCCGCGATATTTGCTCTACTGTTTGCTTGGTATGTTTTATTTAAACTATTAGACTCCAGTTTATAATTGAGGCTTGAATTGTTTTACTTTGTTAAACATTGACTGAAGTCAAATGAGACATTCGTGTTTCAACTGTGCAAATTAGCAAGTTATTTAAAAATGACTGGGAAAACTTCGAACAGTGATAATTTTACCGAGTTCTGTGAAACACATGCTCACCCGAAAGACATTTTCTGTCGCACTTGTGAAGTTATTGTCTGTCGCAAATGTTGGAGCTCGGTTCATAGCAACAAAAGTGACCACGAAATCATACCTTTCGCAGAGTACAAAAGAGAAAGAATTCGGGATGAGTTGAACAATTTTCCCGAAATGATCGACGAAGCAAAAATTAACAGTCTCAGAAATCTGTTTGAGGATGCAACGCGAGAGTTCATACAACTGGATGACAAACTACAGGAAATGAGAGACCAGACAAGGCTATCGGCAACCCTTCAGAAGGAAGTATTTGGCTCGAGTTCAGAAAATCACCTGGAAGTAAATTTAGAAGAACTGAAGCTGTCGTTGGAATCGCAAAACAGATACGTCGAAGAGTTTTATGCTCGTATTGAGTCTTTGAAAGCGTCTTTAGGAAGAGCGCAAGCATATGTTATGGAAGGTAATACGAGAACGTTCGCTTCACCTTCGATCAACTCAGAAAGCGCCCGGATGTTCAGTTCCTGCAGTAGCGATGAAGATGAACCAAATCAACAGCTCAGTAAATCTGCAAATGATATTGCAATGGGTGTTCGATTGTGCTCGTTAGCTGTTAAGACTTCAAGTCCTGTCAAAATTGCGGGTTCCAAACCTTTGCAAAGAGCAGTAATTGACGCTACGAACACAATATTTTGTTTGAGCTGGTTTGGCGTCATATACACCCTAAAAACAGTCGAAGCTGGCTTCATTTCTAAGAATTTCTGCTTGAAGAAAGAATTCAAAAGTAATTCATACTGGTCAGAAAATACAGAAGGCTCCGATCTGCGTGACATTGCAGTGTCTAGTAACACGTTGTACGGCGCTATAATGAAAAAGTTTGTATGCAGTGTTGTTGTTTTGAACAAACACAGTTTTCATGTTATGCGTGCAGTGAATACACAAGCTATACCCCAAGATGGAGGGCCAAATGGTTGGAAGCTTGCTGGGAATACCCGCATTTTGATAATCCGACCTTGTGCCTCGGATACACTTTACATTTATGAATACGAACGGTTTAAGGAAACTGTCAAGCTGACTCTAGAAAATCCTACGAATTGGTTTTCGATGATGTTTTCTGGCGACTATCTGATGTTGCAAAATGTTGTCGATAAGCAGTTGCTTTGTATTAAGTGGAGTGAACAAACGCAAACGTCTAAGTCTCGAATCTTCAAGAGTAAAACTTATCTCAACTACCAACCAATATTGAAGTCTATTGAGGACAGCGATTCCCCAGTTTTGGTAGTGAAAATCGACAATTGGGAGTATTCAATTTCGAGGTGTCTGTCGAGTCAAGAAAGACTGCTTCGTTTTCATGACTTCAGAAATTTGCTCAATTCAATGCCTAATGAGATGCAATCTGGCCATAACATGCGTCCTTTCAACAACGATGTTTTGGGTCAATATGATGCAGGAAAATTGGGTCTTACTATGCTGTGCTTGGTAAACAAAAACACAGTTTTGTGTGAAGAAAAGTTTGAAGGGAATGAAGACTACTCTTTGTATTTGTTGTGCGTTAAATCGTCTAGCAGCATGGACCGAAATGATCGTGAGAGCTTTTCACGCTCCACGACTCAGATTTCGGGCAATTATTAGTGATAAGTGTTCTAAAAATTGCCAATTTTCAAATGAGCCTTTGATATTGTTTAGTGAGGGATAAATTAAATTTTGTTTGATGCACGACTTTTCTTAGAGAATGAAGGAGGTTGCTTGGTTTTGATTATGGTTACCTTTATACTCGGGTTCGAGATCAACTTAGTCCACTTATTTAAAGTGTCATCTGGATTTTAAAGAAAGAAAGAAAGAATAAATTTCTCCAAATATTAGACAGCAAATTAAATCAATTTAATTTAAAAATTTATTAAATCATAACATAACAACAAAAAGTATCTCGGAGAGGACAGATAGACGAGGTTATTAAACCCACCTAGTATCTGCCCTGGCTAAAGTTAAATAGTTACAGTTAAATATTTAACATCCCCTGACCAGGTCTCCGGTGCCAACGCCAAGGCAAACAAACCTCAGAAAGCTGTCATAGAGACATGAACAAGGAGCAATGCTTAATCGGAAGAACGACTAACACTATGTCTTTGCTAGTGAGAGAGCCGTTGATTCCTAGCTACTATGTATTAATTTAAAAAAAATTTTCTTGCAGTTCGATTTTCTTCGTCGATTTTCTATATGTAGACTTCGTTATTTTGCAAAAATAATACCATTTTTGAAGCAACAATTTTTGGCTAGAGTTCATGGGTAAGAAAAGTAATGAAAAATTATTCAAATATATAGGATACTAGCTCCTCATTATTCAGCAAGTAACTTCCTTTGAGTTTATGGTAAATTTGCGATATTTTTGCCAATTTTCGTTTTCAATATTTTGTGCTAGAACTTCATTCTTTCTCAATATGTTAAATATCCTTGCACAACGATATGAAATAGAGGAGCGCTCAAATTGCTTTTTAAAGGAGGGAATTTAGGAATTTTTTGAGAGACCTAGTGTTTCTGGTGTACTATGCTGATATTCAAAGAGTTCATTTAGATAAGTTTCGCTATGCTTCTTTTTCATTGATTCCAGGACAAATTTCAGCAGCTCATATATATGAAACTCGAATACTGTTAGCAATTTATTAGAGATAAAAATCTCCCTGGAACTACCTGACAATTTCCTGAAATAAATGAATTTTAAAATTTTTTTCTGCAGATTGTAGATAGGCAAGAGCGACGAATAAGTGCAACAGCCATATACCAAATTACCGTATTGAATTATTGGGTTAACATTGCTTCGATAGTAATCAATTAACTGTTTTCGGGGTACATAGTGACACTGCTTACATATAATACCACTGTTTTGAGAGTCTTTTTTAAATATATTCTATATGTGATTGAAAACTTAACTTACTATGTACATAGATTCCGAGATACTTACAAAGATTTCGAACTTCAATAAAAACATCATCAAACTTAAACACTGAATTGAAAGCACTATTTTTGTTCCCTATGTTCATTTCTTCGGATTTTTCAATATTTAGTATTAACTTATTAGCAATCAACCAATTATTGAGGTTCTGCAGATCTTCTTGCTCTGATTTATTGTCTCTATTGATTGCGGTGAGGTTTGTATCATCCGCTAATAAAATAACACCAAGAGATTTGCAAACTGTCGGCAGATTATTGATATGAGGAACGACAACGAACCCAAAATTGAGCCTTGTGGAACCCCACAAATTATGGAATTCCACGATCAACAGGCCCCATTAACAATAACCCTCTGCTGTCTCTCATTTAAGTATGATGTTATCCAATTTAAAGCTGTTCCCCTTATACCAGTGTTTTCTATCTTTTTTAAGATATCGTGCTCAGTGGTATCAGAAGCTTTTTAAGATCAAGAAAGAAACTGATAGCTTTTATATTTTGGCAAGTCAATCTTATTTTTTCGACTATTTCAACAGGAGCGTAAATTGTACTGTGTTTGGCACGAAACCCAATTTGCCTCTTGAAAATTAAATTATGTTCCATGTAGGCATATATGCGAATGAACAGAGCACGTTTTATAATTGTGCTCCAAACAATTAGAAGAGAAATTGATGTGGTTATTTTCATCTAGTTTTGATCCATCCTTGTGAAGGGGAATTACTATAGCCTTTTTTAGATCATCGGGAAATATTCCTTCTTCAAATGAATTATTGATAACCTGAGTCAGGTATGGAATCGTGATATTTGATGATAACTTTACTATGACACGTTCGCTACATGAGTTTAACGCCGGTACTTGCGAACTTTTGCGATTAGTTCCTTTTATCATTGATTAACTTATATGTTTGCCTTGAGTCTCCCATACATGATTCGAATTTTTGTGTATAAAAATCTTATAGCTTTTTTGACACATGTTTCAAACTTGTTGCGTAATAATTTGAATTTTGTCGCTGCCTCATTATTTTGCGGATTTTGTTTCATGCTTCGATGTGTTTTTTTTGAAGCGCAAGTTGTTAAATGAGTTGGTAAATCACTTCGGTACCTTAGACTTTGTATCGGTCAAGCATTTCAGAGGAGTTTACTTGTTAGTGGTTTCCAGGAAAACGTTGTTAAATTTAGTAAAAAATTCATGGGTACTATCAGATAATTAATGGGCCACTTCATTAGGATAGGATAATGATCCGAGAAGTTTTCATGAGTTAGTAAACTAAGATCAGGGCTGGCAAAATTTTGATGTAAAGTGGTCTAGACAAGTTGCGGAGTTAGAAGTTTCCCTGGTAGTTTCAAGATTGACAAGCTCAAAATCATTAGAAGATATCGTTCTTAAATAATTAGATTGTAATTGGTTCTTTACATGAATGTCGATGTTTAAATCACAAGTTATAACGGTAGGGGAATTTAGGGAAGTTAAATCATTCAAAAAGTTATCCAATTTTTTGACGAATTTTAGTTTATTTGTTCTTGGTGGAGTGTAGACAGTAGCCAATTTAAAGCTGTACTTTTTGTACTCCAATGAGACAAGAAGGGTCTCTTCCATAACTGTTCAGTGTGTTTCTAACAAGGACATGGAATCCTGAATTTGTATCATCACACCGCCATGTGTGTTTCTATTCATAATTGCATATATATTATAGCCTGGAACCAATAAGGAATTGATGTCATCGTTATCAGTTAACCAAAATTCAGTGAGACATATTACATTTGGTGGAGACTCAAGACTATGAACAGGTGCTTCCAATTCATTAAGATGTTTTTTTCAACGACCGAACATTTACAGTTAATATAGACATAGTAGTTGGTATAATAGCACTAGGAGGAAGAGACAGATTAGGACCCAGATTCTTGACTTTTTCTGATAAAAACTCGAGTATCTTTAAAGCAGCTCTGTACAGTATAAAAGTTGTATCCCAACGCTTGACCACCATCATATAGGGAATTGATTTTATACATTCTATTGTCACCTCCAGCTTTGACGTAGTTTAATGTTCCTTCTCTCGACCAAACTTTCTCGATGTTGTCACCCTTCATTAAATTTAAAAAACTTCAGTCTAGGCGCAGTCATGTCTTCAAAAATTCTAACGTTCTTCGGATTGTGGAAATTTTCCAGATTTTTCTTGTTTCTTTGCAAGTTTACCTTTGCAACTCTCCGGGAGAAACAAACAATCAGAGGACTTGGACCTGGCCTCTTAGTCGGCAATGGATGGGCAATAGAGATATCGTTTGCACTAACCTCCGCCTCAAGTACACTCGCAAGATCAACAACTTTGTCCTATACATCTGCAGAACTTTCAGGCATACCAATTATTCGCACATTCTCTCGTCTGTTGTACGATTCCAGCATTTCATTTTCACATTTAGCTTTCAGGTCACTTCTTTCTTCGGCGTAAAAACTTTCTTTAACTTCCTTCGTGATGTCTTCTCTCAAACTTTTAAGGCTCTCATCAACGGCGGCTTTGATTTTTGTAGTCAGTTGATCTTGAATCGTTTTTACAATATCTGGCATTGACGATGCTACTGCTGCTGGAATTGCTTCTTGAACCCCGTTAGTAATGTCACTTTCGTTGTCTTCCGGGCTCAATGCACTACATAGACGCTTGTTGTGTGCTTTTGCGAGAGGGGTTGATCGTGGTATCTTAGATCTAGCATCTTTTATGCGTCTTTACTCGGTGAAGTAGTCATCTGTTGTACGTCTTCACTCTGAGAAGTAGTCATGTTCGTTCTCTGAAACTATTTAATAAGTTTATCACAACAATTAGGCTAACAAATTCGAATTAGGTTGACATCGATTTAGGTTAACAAATTCGATGTCAGTTCAGTTTTCAGGATGCTTTCATTAAAACATTGAACAAGCGCCTGGTTAAATAGTTTTTTTGACAAGTATGAAATGTATAACAAGAACAAGGCTGCACGATAGACCTTGACAGAGAGGCGGATATGTAGGCTACATCTGTCATGTTAAACGTTCATTAATGCTAAAGTTATTTTTTCTGCAAAATTAGAAAAGGTCAACAAATTTACTGTTTTCAGTCTGAACACTTTTAGCTATGAACGGGAATTATTTGGAGGCTTTGGGGGGTTTAAAGAGGTATCAAAACGAATTATATCTTGAACGCAAGGCCTCGTTAAGAACCGGAGAATCTCCAATTGGGTCACCTGGTGTCTCAAGGGATGCAAACAATAATCAAATTCAGGGTTCCCTGCCCAAAGTGCTCTGTAGTAATGGCGCAAAGCTAAACTCAAAATTCCAGTCTCCATTGATACGAAAGACGCCGTTGCCCTTGAGCATGTCAAATGTAGCTTCCGAAAACAAAAGGTCTCTTGTGAATAATAATGATAGCGAAGAACATATAGATGCTGCTAACGCAGGTTTGGATTGTGAAACGTCCAAACTGGAAGCGACGATTCTTAAGTCCAAAATTAATGAAACCAAAGAAGCATCCAAGCAAAATGACTGTGATTTCGTGGATGGTACCAAACGGCAATATGGCGATGCAAATAACCATACATCGAGAATTGAACGCATTTTAGCCTACAAAAAGAAAGCGTTCAACCAGGTTGATACAGGCGTAGATATGAATTCAGTAGCCTCAAGAACTGTCACAACGGGTAGCATTAAAGACGCCTGCTTGAGTTTTGAAAATGCTGATATTACAATCATTAGAAGGCAAAACAACTCAGCGATTCATTGGCCGCACAATGATAGATCAAATTGCGACGAGGGAAAAATTCGCAAGCGGACGTGGTTGTCTCCGGCGTTTGTTAGTGAAAAGAATGTTAATGGTGCTCAATTGAAGCAATCTGATAAGCATATTGTATCGCCCAAGAAAGTGTCGGTAGGTTGCAAACAAGTCACTAGCGAAGTTATAGCAGTTGATGCAGGAAATACTGGATCTGAAAATAGTCTTGGTACAAATGTGGAAGTTAAAAATGGAGCGACCAGTTCGGGTCGTCCAGAATTTGCCGTTCTGAATCGGTCAAAATTTGAGCTTGTATTCCCATACTCAGATGAAGTTGTGTTGAAATGCAATTTCGATGCTAAAAACTTTGAACTGGAGCTGCTCAGGAGTTCCAATAAAGCCGTTCGTGACTGCAAGTTGAAATTTGATTTGAAACCAGCTAGCGTGAAGATATTTTCAGGTGTTGCAAACGATTCCGAATTTTGCGTGTTTGATAAATACCTTGCCGATAGCGCTGTCAAAATTGTTGATTATTACAAGAGTGCGCGTTTAGTTGCTGATGAATTAGAACTAGCGATTACATCCGATGAAAACGAGAAGTATGAAGAGTCCTTGATGTATTTCACGATTGGAAAGGAGTTTAGGGATATAGAGTGGCCAGATGTTTCTTGGCCTATGATCGAAGAAACGATGCCTCATCCATTTGAATGTGACCAGTTTGCGTTTGCAGGGTTTGACCTTGAAGAGGCCTTTCTAGAATGTCCTTTAGTGGAAGACTGTGATATTGGTGTTAAATCACTAACTGATGACTTATTTTCATCGGAGGAGTTAGAAGTAAATCTTCCTGACTTGTCCGCATGTTTCGACGTTCGTCATTTGGTAGAAAATGAATCGTTCAGTCAAGTTCTTGGATTGGAAAACGATGTCTGTTTTTCTGATATGGTTTTCATGTCGCCATCTTTGGAAGAATTTCACGAAGAAAGCTGTGATCGGGAATTTGAGTTGACCGAAAGATTTGAAATCGATTATGTTGAAAACCTTTCTGAAGTGTTCCCTGATATTCCACCAGAGAATACATTCAGCATCAGTACACTTCTAAAAATTGAGGAGACGGAATCTTCAAAAAGAGTAGAAAAATGTGCAGGTCAATATGAGCTGAATAATGTTGCAGTTGAGCAGCTATCCGATCAAATTGATATCGCAGTGCTGGATTTGAATTACGAAGATGTGCTGCGGCACTTAACTGCGAACCAGCTGTTTAGTCGGCATAAGAATTTTGATGTCACTGAGACTCGTGATTGCGGTATGCAAACAGATATCAAGGAAATGCTGGACAGAGCAACTTTGGTCAATATGGAGGATGAATTTGTAGACCGCTCAATTTATCGCAAAATGAACTTGAATTCTGTACTTAACGAACAAAAATCTACAGCAGACTTTGAAGTCAACAACGTAAAAGTAAATTCCTCTAATAATGCGACTGCAACTGAAAGCGGCCTCTATGGGTCTAACTTTAGTAATTTGAACGATACTTCTGACACTTTTGAGAGGAGTCAAAGACCTGATCCTGATTATGATTTGCAATTTTTGAAAGATTCGCAATATTTGAATTGCAGTCAAGTCTCTGAGAAATCATTTGATAATTTCTGGTCTCAGCAGAGTGAAAAGAACCATAAATTTGAAACAGCGGCAAAGAAAAACACATCTAAATCAGAAACTATCCCGATGGATTCAGACAAGGGAGGCATTTTTACTGCAGCTTCACAAAATCGAGGAATGTTAGATTGGAGGCTAAACGAATTTGAAAGAAGAGATTCAAGGCCAAAAATAAGCTATTTTGAAAACGAAACACCGGAACTCAAGTCTCGTTTGAAGCTCCTTTTCGATAAACAATTTTCGAAACAAAATATGAGCGAAAATAATCAGATGCGAGACAATCTTTATTTCTGTGGCGATACAGTTGACTCTGAAAACGATAGTGGAAGCGGCAGTTTGAACTTCGATTTAAACCGTACTCGCTTCAATGATACTTTGAATACTTCCTGTGATGTTTCTGAGATAGCTGAAACTTCTTTCGCGTTTTCAAATTGCAATCACACGAGTCCTAACGGTAACAATCTCAAGTTTAATTGTTCCGACCCCACTTGTGGGGGAAGGAACTATATACTCAAATGGGTTTTTTTTTTTTGTTCAGTGAATTTTGGCCGATCGATATATTCGTCGTAGAGAAATGTGAGTGGTATCATTAAAAAGCTGGTCCAGCGTAGAATTCAAAAGTAAAAAGATTTTTTTGAATTTCGTTTTTTTCGAGGAGTTATCGAGGATTGAAGTTTTGTGTGAACAATGGGATCTTTAGCATGATTGTTCACTTTTAGTACAATTTTCTTCAAACTAAGATCTTTTTTACGAAAACATTAATTCAAATTTCTATAGAAAGAATAAATTTTGAGTTCGTAAAAGTTGAATGCAAGGCGATAGAAAGACTAGTTCTGGTCTCATAGGGAAGTTCACTATCAAAAAAAAATCGAACTCTAATTGAGAGCCCTTTTTTTAATAAAACTTCTCTTTTTTGCTTTTTTAAGTCACCTAGAGACAAGTCAAATTTTATATCGACGTTCTATTAATGACAAAACTCCTTTATAGTCGAATGAAGCGCAATGAACAAAAAACGTCGTTTTCAAGGAATTGCTCATGTTTTTTTTGGCTTCGATTCTGAGTTTTCGTAATTTTGAATGAAATTTTGAATTTCTTTTTGAAGTTTTACTATTTTTTTTGGAGTCCTATGGTAGGGATTCATTGACTAACAGTGCAATATGTTCCATAATGAGCATTAAGTGAACATGTCTATTTCATTGAGGGGGCGGCTAATGGCTGTTAAGACTTAAAAAATAATTTTTCGAGTTTTTTTTTGAATATTAAAGAATCATAATCTTATTATAGTGAATTGTAAGTCAGTCCAGGGGTGAGAGCACCCTCTTCCTTCCTACTGCAACCAAAATTAAACTGGTTAGCGGTTTTATCTTCTATCTATTGGTTATATGACTTCAATGACAAAAAATTTCAATTTTTTAAAATTTTTTTTGGATTTTTACGTATTATTGGTTACTTTTGAAATCTTATCACATTATCCAAATATTGACAGTTCCCATTAGCTTAAAAACGATGTTCTGTGGATGACCAATAAAAATTTTAAACAAAAATTTATGGTTTAAATGGCTTCGACACGTTCTTCTTGCACTTTTCTACTGATTTTTTGGTTTTCTCCTGTTTTTTTTTGTTGTTTTAATAGTCATTATACTTACTGTGATCTCATAATGAATACCTATGCATGACAAACATAAATGTACTGCCACCGGGGCATCTTTGAGCGTTTTTATTGACTTCCGTTGAAAGCTATTGAATTTAATGTCTGTTAAAATAAAAATCATTTTTCGAAAATTTTATTTGAACAATAACAATTCCTAAATTTTTCTTGAACTGTTAGTGAGTTTCAGTATTGACTGGACCCACTTGCTTTTTACTGCGACTAAAAATATTCTGTTTAGCTGTTTTATCTTCTAGCTATTGGTTATATGACTTCAATGACAAAGATTTCAATTTTTTTAAATTTTTTTTTTGGATTTTTTGAATTATTGGTCACTTTTGAACTCTTTATCACATTATCCAAAGATTATTGTAATCCAATTGGCTTAGAGAGGACGTTCAGTGGATCACAGAGAAAGTTTTCAGAGAATAGCTAATGGTTTAATTGTCTTCGACACTTTCTTCTCGCATTTTTCTACTGAATTTTAGTTTTTGCTGTTTTTGTTATTGTTTTCTGTCATAAGACTTATTGTGATGTCTTTTTAACTATCTATGCATGACAGACATCATTTTCCTCCCTATGGGTTATATCTGAGCATCGTCATTGAGCTCCGATGAAAGATTGAGTTTACTGGCTGTTAAGGGTTTAAAAATAATTTTTCGAAACTTTTTTGAAATTCAACCATTCCTAATTTTTTTTCGTGAATACTCTTGGTCATTGTTGGTTCTAACAGAATCCATTTCCGTTCTACTATAGCCAAAATTAATCTGGTTAGCGGTTTTATCTTCTACCTATTAGTTTTAAAACATCAATGCCACGAGAATTCATATTTTTTTTGGGTACTTTATTTTGTTTTTCGATCCTTTTGAAATCTTATCACATCATCTTACTGCTGAGAGTCCCTATTGGTTTAGGGAAGAAGTTCAACGGATCATAAATAAAGTTTTCAGGGAAGAGCTTATGATTTGAGTTGCTTCGACATTTTCTTCAGGCACTTTTCTACTGAATTTGTGGTTTTTGCCTCTCTCTGTTGTTGTTTTCATAGTCATTAACTTGTTGTAAGGTCTAATTGATGAAATACGATTGGCAAAAAAACTTATTGTCCCCTCGAGGCATCATTTATTGTATATACTGGCTTCCTTTGAAGGCTAATGAATTTAATGGCGTTGATAATACGTGTTTTCCCGCAATTTTCGTGCGTCTAATGTATTTGTTTATATTTGTTGATTTTTTGAAATTATATTGATAAAAAAGGTTTTCCCATTGCTCCTGAAAAATTAATTTAAAATTGAAGAGTGTTTAGTGAAAAGTTCATTTTTTTAATGCCTTCGACCCTTTTGTCGCTCAATTTTTTTTCCTGAATTCGCTGTTTTTGTTCTTTAGGTAGCCGTAAATTGCTCACAGATCTCATAGGCTTGTAATTGAGGACTGAATGAATGATGTTGCTCGAAACATTCAGTATATAGCGAATAGGTTCCTTTCGTCAAATTTAACTTCTATTCATCAATCAGATGTCCCATCGAATTTCGTGTATTTCAAGAAATAACATATATATTGATATTATGTGCCACTGTTGTTTCGTTTTTCTGAACGTTTATTGAATGGCCATTTTTTGCGTTTCTTTTTCTCTTCCTTCAGAACAATCGCGTAATAACAGATCCCAATGGTTTTTAAATGTGGCCCAAGTAAACTTATTTAATCTTTCAGTATAAATCCTTCTACTGAAATAGCAGAAATAACAACTGAATTAAAAATACATATTCAGATGATAGCTATTGATTTTAATGGTAGCAAAGGTTTGTGTTTTCGCAAATCGTTTGTAATTTTTTGAGTTTCTCTTTAGTTTGTTTCTATGGCATAGTCTGACCACAGACGGGTGCTTTTGGTTTTGTAATGACTTTTTAGTAATTTATCAAGGATTTTTTATTAAAAACCAATGTTTTTTAAGATTTTTGAATTTTCTTGGTGCAAAAAATGTTGATTAATTTTTAAGTTTCGCCTCACTGTTCGTTCTTTTTGTCGGCTTGTTACCTAGTCTCGTTAAGAAAACTTTTCATCTGCTGTATAGTTAGTAAAAGGTAAACTTGTGTAGTTAAGGTTTTATCTGACTGCATTTTGACGTTGTTACCAGGTGCTTTTAAATTTAGATATTCATTTTTTGCCGCCAAAATTTTGTTGGTGCTATTTTTTTTTCTAGTCTCTTCAATTTCAGGTCACGTTGGTGCTGTAATGAAGCATGGCATTAGTAATTCAATTAGTAGATAGAATGTGTAACGATTGTTTTAAACTCAAACATCTATTTTTGTTATCTCTTGATTTGGTTGACATTTTAGTCAAAAATGTAGATGAGCTCGGGTCGGAACATCATGTGCGAACGCACATTAACGAGCCGCCTTGTTGTAATCGTCGTTCAGATTATGATCAACCGGGAAAATGTAGCATCAAAATGTCGGAACGCGAAACAGTACACCCTGCCATTAATGCATTACGTCCTGAGGGCTTTAGCAATCATAAACTCGATTACGAAAAGTCGATTACGACAAGTGGTGCAATGAGAAAAACTCAATCCTCGATTGCTCCCAAGAATAGGTTTTTGAAAAATGTGCAGGAGCTGAAACCACTCTCAACTTCTCTGACCCTTGGATCATTAAATCGTGGTCCGGAGCCTCAATTCATGGATGATTCAAAGGTGTACAGCAGAGACAGAGGGTCTGTCATTGAAAACAAAGATAGATCTAACGCCTTTCAGAAAGAACGTGCGAAACAATCCACGGAGCTGGGTCTGAAAAATTCTGAATACAAAAGGTCTAAATTCAACTTGATGCAGTCAAAGCTTGGTCAAGATTTTGTGCAAAATTGTGCACACAGTCTTCTGCTACCAGAAGAGAACGGAAAAAGTAGAAAACGGTTGGCAATTTCGGTATGCAAAACTGTTAGTCAAAGTGTCGACTATGTTAAACGTTCAAGTAGATCATTAGGCTCACCCTTCAATCAAGAAAATAATGATGGTGGCCAAGGATTTGCCAAGCACCCAAAATTTTACAAATCTGACCACGTGACTGAGAAATATAAGGGAAATAATGCCAAATACTTGAAATGGTTCTAATCAAAAGCTTAGAATCTGGAACGCTGTGAAAACGTTACTTTTGGTTATTTGTGTTCTTGTTCTTGGTGTTATTTTTCCGCAACTAAATAAGTTTTAATAGAACCAGTTATATTTTGTCAGATTGATAATAGTCGGTTGGGCATAATTATTCAACCTGGTATGAGAGGCACTCGAGAGAACACGAAGTGCTCCAATAATTATCTTGTTTTTTTTCAAAGGAAGCATCTCAATATTCGGCTTTTGGTGATGTTCCATTTTATACAAAACGCCAGCTTCATCACATAACTCATGATAACATTAAAAGCTCTCAAATAATAATGATAGTAATTCAAACAAAAACAGATAAACGAAAGATGTATTACGCTTTGGTGTGAAATTAGTAAATTTTGTGCTGCTTTTATTCCATAGACTTTCCGTTAACAATTTGAGGACTGGTTTTTCCAGGTGGACTCTGATAACCCACAAAGTACCTTCCCACAATTGATTACGACCTTATTGCACCAAGAAAAATTGTATGGATGTTTGACATCAATACGGAGTTTTTGTAAAAAAAAACGTTCCGTGCTTTTCGTTTCTGTCCAATAAATTTTCCAAGGAAAGACGCCTGTGTTTAGATATTTACAAAATGATTCTTGCGAAATTTTTAGTGTCGTTTCTTGCTCTACGAAGGATTAATTTTCCAAACTGTAAAACTTCGTCTGTCAAAGTGCCGTTGAAAATTTTAATATTCTGCAGCTAATACGATTTTTGGGATAAAAATGGATGCTCTGAAATGTGTGCTTGACCTATGACAAAAGACAACCAAAATAAACGTTCTTTAAGAAATAGCAACAACTGACGGAAAGAAATTGACTGTCTGCTCGCATTACTGAACTTTCTGCTAAGTTTTTCAGGGGAAAACAAGGGATTTTGTGAAACGCTATAGCTTCTCTAAAAACATGAAATTGAAGACACTCGAATTCTTCTTCGAATACTATTTGGGGGTTAACGCAAAAACGAGGCTAGCGGAGAGATCCTTCCCTCATTACATGAGGTAGGGACATTGATTACATTGGTAGTTTTTATTGATGGCTTTTAATGAATATAATAACCGCATCAACGTAATTGTTTGGATTAATTTTGGAAGGGATATGTTTCAGAAAAGCATTTAGAAAAATGAATATATTATCTTTCAATTGTATTAACTAACTAATGTGTTATTTTTCTGTATAGAATTCTACTGAAATCGATTGACCAAGTTTACTTTGTTGATGATGATGAAGATTTGTGCGGAATTTGTAGTGTAAGGTCTTTGAGACTACATGACATTGAAGCTTTGAAATTGGGTGGTTAATTAGTTTGCAGAGTTTTGGAGCTAATCTTGAGCCGATTTACTATGTAAACAAAAGGAACGAATTTGAGCGATGGAAGTTGGAGTGGAGAGTATTTTCATTTGTTATGTAAACAAACGAGAGACTAGCTTCGCAGTGATCAAGTTGTCAGAAATAGTCAAAATGAAACTCAGAGATCATTAAACGAAAGGAATTAAGTATGATTACAGCAAAAGAAGAATGGAAGAGCTTGGGAAAAGCAATGATATTTATTTATGAATTCCCACCAAACACCATAATTGCACCCCTAAAAGCCATTTTGGTATAATAAAGCTGAGTATATATTCCCTATAAGCAGCTACGAGTTTGGGGTTACTGTTTAGTGTTATCAGGATGGATATTATAGGTGTGTTATCTAAGAAAAATTACTGCGTAAATAAGGGAAGAAAAAACAAAAAAGGAGAAAAAACAAGGATTTGTCGGCCATTTTTTGCAGTTTTCAAGAAAAAGGATATTTTTTGCCCCTAACGTTTACTCACAGCATGGAGAATAAAAACAAAAGAAAAAGATAAAAGAATTTGTCACAAACCTTATTGTGTGAAAAGGCAACGCAAATTGTATATGAAAAAAGGATTCACCATTTTTAATTTTTGCGAATGGTAGTAAGAAAGACTTTTGATAACTAAAAACTGATACCTTTATGGTGTAATGCGGCAAGTATTTTGTTTCTATGTAAAGTAACTGGACGGGTTTGGCATCATGTCAAAATTAAGTAGAGAAGGGCGGTTCAAGGGACATGCATGAGGAAATGAAATAAAACGTGAATTGAAAAAATTATGTCAGTCAAGTATATCAGTTGAAGTTTGGGAAAATCAGTGTCTACTTGAAACATGAGCGGAGACAAAGTTACAATACTATAGTTTTGGTAAGCTTACTGTGGAAGGAATCAATATTGTCATCAAAAGCAGCAATTAAAGTATTGGAAGTTCAGAAAGTGTTAAACTGGAATTTATAATAGAAATAATGAGTTATGAATTAAGTTTGATAATTGAGGTAGATAGAATGGACTAATTACTTGTCAGAACTCTTGCTAAGACTCACCACCCTCCCGCAAGTCTTCAAAACCCTACTTCTTCAATCTCGATCGCCCTGACGTTTTAACTGGTGACTCCTTGTACAATTAATTTGAATCAGAACAGGCGAGCTCTTTCCGGTAACCCAAAGCTGTTTATTTTGCTTTTAAAACAAACAAAAAGAAGCAATAACTGATTGTTTTTGACTCTATGAGTGAAGCCAAACTTTTTCCACAGTAAGAATATCTTTTTAAAAGGCACATTAAAAAGCAAAAAAAACGCAAATTAGTTATCGTTCAGTTTCAAAGTATCGAGGCTGACGAATATTATACAAAGAAAAGGGCAGTTCGATCTAAGTTTTCCTTGATTTTTCCATCCTTATGATCATAAGCAGAACAGTTAAAAATTGATTAAAAATAGACATTGCCAGATGCACAGGGGGAGCAAAAGTTATAGGCTAGATCAGAAAAGTATCATTAACAGGGAAAGGATAAAAACAGAATGCATGTACTTATATAAGAACTGTTGAACATGAAACATATCTGTTGTTGGATCCTGAAATTATCAAAGCGAGTTGTCCACGAAATTCTGGTCACCTTGATAAGACAATTACCTGATATAAGTTCCATTTTGTAACTGACTTTCTACGCCCACTATTGCTCTTTTACATTTGGTCAAAATGGTCAAATGTTTGGTCTAAATGAAACGACACTTTACTTAATGCTGATAAAACCTGATAAGGTTGAGTACCCTTAGGCACAAGAAAAACGTTCAGAGAGAGAGAGAGAGAGAGAGAGAGAGACAGATAGAGAGAGAAAGAGGCTTACGAGGCTGAGGAATAGTGTTTCATCAGTGGAAATTGAGAGAAAGAGAAAACGCCAAGTGGAGCAGTTGGTTCTTAGCGAGAGAAGAATTGTAACAATTGAGTGAGTTCTTTGTGAAAGAGCAAAATTTCGTAAGTTTCTGTGAGTGAGACTGCAAAGTGGTTGGAGATTGTTCGTTGAGAAGATAAAAAGTTTCTTGCCAGGAGCTCAGCTACTGGGAGGCAGAACTATTTATAATTATTTGGGTTAGGAAGTAAATTATCTGATTTGTGGATGCTTGCGGATAGTGATTGAATTGGTTTGATTTACTGTGCACCGTTCATCAGTTTAAATAGAAAATTTCCTTTTGATTTTTGAAATTACTCAATTTTCTATCTCTGGCTATAACATTAATTGTTGCTGGTATTATATATTTTGATTATTATTTAATTATCCAGAGTGAAGTGTTCAAGCAGCCGAGAGAGCAACTTTTTTGGGGACGAAACAGTGCACTCCCTACAACAAGAGGAACCACCAAACAAATTCTCTGGAATTTTGGGCGCTAGCCAGTCCCCAGCTAGAAGCCTTCTAGCGGCAAAAATACAAAATTCTTCAATTGTTTGACTGGTTTTTCTTTCCTCGAAGCTGGCTGGGGAGTTAATCAAAAAGATTGGCAGAATAGAAGATTTTTTTACTTCATTTTGAAACTATCCTACTTCAATTCTCAAATACTCGGTTAGTGCAGTCCAGCACCTGGCTCCCAGATGAGCGAAAGAACGCTTTGTTGTTTCTTGTGCTTTTAGGAAGACGAATTAATGGTCAACAAATTTTTTTGGACAAACAGTCGAATATTGAAAAACTCTTCAGTTCAGCATAGCTAGCGCTAAGTTTCGATCAAACTGTTGATTATGACAGTTATGCTCTAGACTCTGCGAACTGTCACAAATTTTCGATGTTTTGCATGTTTTTTGTATAAAACATATACACCGTGAGGAAGGCTATAAAGAATCCTTTATTTGAAGAGAGCAGGTACTTTTAAATTTTTTTTATTTATTGTACGAACAAATATCAATGTAATGCTCTATAACAAAAGCTAGGTACTTCAGTTCTCGAGATTTTAAGTGAATATTGACAGTCCATATTGGAAATTTTGCAATATTTGGAGAAATACTTTTCGGACGTGAAAATCAGCACTTTCAAAAGAAATTGCTTCTCTTTTCCAATTGCTTATTTTCTTTTTAATCTGAACAGTAAATGATAAAAAGAATTAAAAAAAGTTTATGAAAAAGTGTTGGACAAAGGTCATTTTCCAGCACTTCTGACAAACAGTAAATTTTTAACTAGAAACTTAATGTCCAGATACTAGTTCGGGCTTGTCTCTTCTGGGCAGCGCAAATTTGCTTCAGTTTTTAAGTAGCGTTCATTTCATATATGAAAACATGTGTTCTTATTTACCTTTATGGAATATAATTACGTTCTCCTAGCCATTAGCTATTTGGCCATTAGCTATCAGAAAACGTAAATTTTATCGAATAACAATAAAAAGTTACATCTGATTACTTAATTATGCACGAATATGTACAGCGACAACGCCTATGTGAAATTTGCAAAGGAAAGATAGCAAGTGTACTCCAAAGTTTTTAACTGTTGTTGACGGACCTCTACTGAGCAGCTCAAGTATCAGTTTTGCTATTTTTTTCATTTGTACGGCAATGAGTTGCTGTGGAATATGGCGTTGGTTATTTTAATAAATCACTCCTTCATTTTTTAGTGACATTAGGATCAAAACTCGCGAAAATGGAACTGGTTTCTCAAATTTTTTCATTGACCCCAAAAGACAAGGTAACTGAAAAGTCAAATCGTTTTCAGAGAAGTTTTTGAAGTTCAGTTAAAGCGTTTTCGAAAGCCAGCTCGAAATTGTGAAGAATAGTCTCGAAGATCAAAGAAAATAGTTTTAAGACAAAATACAGAATAAACAACAATTTTGCTGTCATGTTTGCTTCTTCTTGGCTACACTTTTTGATTTTCAGGAAAAGCTCTTGGACTGTGGTCTGCGGACCATGTCTCGATTCGTGTGTTGAATATAAAATTACTCATATTTTGACAACCTTTCAATGAATTTTAGATAAAATGTAATTCAGTCTCAATGTTCTGCAAACATTTTAATGAAAATAACAGCAACTTAACTGAATTCATCTCAAGGAAATTAATTCAATTGAGTTATATATTGTGTTTGTTTTGTTAAAAATCATTTATTTATTTATTTATCTATGCAAGAACTGTTAACATTTTAGGTCCATTTTTCCCCTTTCTTAATAAACCTTTCAGCTAATGTTTTGATGTGGTTAAAATCAACATTTTGTACCAATTTTTGCATTTTAGGGTAAATGTCAATCAGTAACCGGGTCAAATATGTTTGAAGTAGTTCTCTCCAATCTCAAAAAAAACTGAACAGTACGTTTTGCTTGAAAAAAGCTTGAAAATTGTTGGATGTTTTGTTTCATGAGATTTGATTCTGCAGTTTTCTTTTAGCGAAAATGCTTCTGTGCCGACAGTATTTTAATGAATTTAGATTTTGATGTAATTACAATGTTTTAAAAATTGGATCATTGCCTTAATTGTTCTATTTCTTCATGGACCAAAGTATGCTAGGCAAATGTCTTTCATGGAAAGTTTTTTCTTGTGAAAGCTAAAACTACTGACCATATTTTTGATTGATTAGGAAACCATTTTTTTCTGAATTGAGCTCTGTGGATTCAAAAAATTAGCGTTTAGCTGCTTTGTCTGAAATATTTGAATGATTAAAAAGCTGCCGATTCGGATATTTCTCATTACGTTTTATTTGGAGAAAACGAGTTATTTTTTATTAAGCTTTCGGGATAATATTAGAATTATGGAATAATATTTCGAAAATCGGAGCGTTTCGTAAATTAATATGACAAAGCTTCCTTTTCTAAATACCGATCCGCAAATTTTCTGATGGTTTTGTTTTTCTTTAAGTTTGTTTGTTTTTAATTCATCCCCCAAAAGCCGAAAGAGCTCATTGTTCAAGTTTTCTTTCTGGTACTCTTTGGGCTGCTGTTTTATGGGTGTTAAATTCGACTCAATTATGTGGTTGACAAAAAATGTAAATAAATATTTGAATCAATTTAGCTAATTCAGTCTTTAATTGACCGAGCTCTCTAAATTTGTAAGTAACCCATGACAATTCGCTTCTCTTTGAAGTTTGATTGAGGGAATTTTTTTAATGATGACTGCTGATGACACAAATTTTTCTTTTGATAGGACTTTTAAATCACTTTATCTATTCTGGCTCAGTTGCTGCATCTTAATACTGCGGTCAAGAAGCGAAATCTACTTTTCAGTTGCTCCAAGAATATGCACTGCAGGTTGTTTATTTTAATGGTACGTTTGATGGTGTTTGCGGCATGTTTTTCATTGATCACCTCTGATTGTCGCGAGGCGGTGAACTTTCAAGTCAAAAACGTTAAGCTAGACTTTTAGAATTGCCCCTACTCTTTCTCGGCTCTCGGGAACATGACTTTGTACAGAACTGTGATCCATGTTGCACTCATTGGTGGTTTCAGATTACATGAATAGCTTTACGGAATTTGAAGGATAATTTTTTATTATGGAGCTCTGAGGGTGGTCGCCCGATTATGCAGAAATGACGCAAGCATCGACATCACCTGGAGTGCTGTTGATCTTTGCATTGGCCTGGCTGGAACAAGTGTACACATTAGGTTAGACTTGTTCGATCACTGAAAAAAATTCTGAATTCACTTTTTTTTAACCAAATCATAATTGTCCAATTAACGAGTGTCTCAATTATAACTCCCTTTTGTGTGCGTGTGTTCAGTGTATGTTTATATATGAATCAAATTATGCACAAATTGTCGCACTGATGCAATCCGATTGTTCTCATCTTCTTTCTTAATGGGTTTCAATTTTTCTCGTTACAGAGACAGGTAATGCTTGATTTACGTTGAGCATCCATGACTGGTTTTCATTGCTACGTAATCGCTGTGCTCAAAATTTACCTCAGCTGATCAAAATCCTGATATTGATGCATGGTTATAAGCACTAAATTTAACTCACGTTAAGGTATTGAATATTTTTTGGATTAGGATAAGGATTCGGTTTAGCGTTTATCCATAATAAGACACTTAGTTTAATTCCAACGTGTACCTAATTTTCGCACGTAAAACTGATTTCGGAATTTTGAGAGTTTTCCATAAAAAGTCAACTTTCTGAAAGATAATAATATTGCACCGAAAACATTTAACGGGTTTTTTTTTATCTCAGTCGGTGTCTGGGGTAGGTCCGCTGTGTTGTGTTGTATTGATCATATGTATTTGGTAGCTCGGGTTTTATCGGTTAATCGCAAATTTTTATGGCGCTCGCAAGATGAATGATATTCGATTTTACGTTTCTTTATCTGTTTGAGCATTTTATTAATTGCTCTCGAACGAAGTTAGAAGCAGTTATTTTTAACGTGTCGGCCATTATTTTAAAATTGCCATGTGAACCAATTTTTTCTGAGTGAGAGGAGTTTTTTAATCATATTCTGCGTTCAGTGGATGATTATTCCAATTGGCCCAGTTTTTTTGTTTGTAACTTGCGTTTTTGTGGAAATATTTCTTAGGCGTTGCTGTATTAGTCTGTAAACCTCTGAAATTCATAATGTCTTTTAGAGCCTAACAATGCTTTTCAATTGTAAAATGGGCACATTTCTCAATTTTTTGATTATTTTGAATTTTTTTATTGATTTCATTTTTAAGCGGACTCATTTTCAATATTTAGTGAATATGTCATTTTCATTTTGATTATTCATTTCTAACAGAGGTTTTTTCGATTTATAAAATTACACACATGCTAATCGGATTTTGGTAGTTTTCTCAGTTTTTTGTTTGTTTTTTGGATATAATTACTAGTCTTTTTTATTTCCCTCTAGGGATATTAGTTTTGTTTTGTTCAAAATTTAATTTTTTGCGTCGAGACGCTAAAAATAGCTAAAAAGTTTTTCATATCTGCATTTTTATAAATTTTTGACATTTCAAAATTTTTAGAGAGGAAATCTTGCGAATGTTTTGCATTTTTAATCTGTACAGGAGGATGCTATGTACTTTTTCTATGCTTCAAATGCTAAATAGAGAAATTCATTGGTTTTACTTCCTTCCTTAAATTTAATCTACAACTTCAAAAATTGTGGATGTCTTTAAATGTTTTTCACCATGTGCCCATGTTCTCCACGCTAGCATGTATCATTCTAACGTTCTCCTAAGGCCTATAGTTTTATTTGATGTTTTTTCGGTTGTTTAAAAAGTGTGTGATTTTAGTCTGTTTCTTAGATTTAAAAAATTTTGTCGCATTTTCTTCATTTGATATAATGCAGCACTGAAAATTTGCTGGAATTCCGTCTAAAAGTTTACTGATTTTGCTCCCAAAAATTTACCAGAGGTCCGCGTTTTTTGCACTCAATAAACTTCCAAGCTACACCCCTAAATTAAATTGCCTCCCCCCCTCCCACCACGCCTGTCGTTGGAGAGCAATTCATCCGACGTTAGTCGGTTTATGCTTCTTTATAGTAATTGCCACTTATACAACTTTATCATCAGATGACACAAAAACCAATTCTTGAAGCACATGAGTGCCTACTGCATCTGAATTAGTTGGATATGCCATCCGGTTGTTTTAGAATAATAACAAATTATCGGTTATGGCTTCAGAAGTAATTAAGAACCAACCAAATTTATCCTTGAAACATATTTAGGAAATATATTATAAAAAGGGGGTCGAGGTTTTTTCTGCGGGAAACAATTACCTGGAAACGATCAAGGCCGAATGGGCATGTCACATTCTATTTGATAATTGACTCATATTTTTAATTGCTCTTGAACGAAGTTCATAGCAATTATTGTAAACGTGTGTGTCTTTTTTATGCAAATTTTTCGCTTGACATTTTTGCGCTTTTCTCCTAGAACATTCTTTGACTTCTCAAGTGACTTTTTTTACGATCATTTTTGAGTGATCTCTATTGCTCTCTCCGAAGTAAAGATTGTTGCTAATATATAATCGGTTGCAGTTTGGGGAAAAAAGTGACTCATTGCGCAGTGCTCAGTGCGGTAGGCTGTGGATCGGTAGGTTAAAGGTTCGAAGCCCTTAAATTGCCTCGCCTGTCGTTCAAGAGCAATTCTTCTGACATTTGTCGGTTTATGTTTCTTGTTGTTAATTAGTTCGTATTAAAAACGTTAAAAAAACAATTTCGTGATAGATGATTTGTGCGTTCAAATATGAGCGGTGTACCTACAGTAACAATTAAGATCTGCATTTTGTCAGGAAACATTTGCAACGAATCTATATGCGTAGAATTTTGCATAGAATATTGATTGGCACAAGATATGGGAAATTTCTATACAGAAAACTTAATAAACTGCCTCTTGCTTCAGACCATTCCAAGTGAAGACATTTTTTGCCATTTTTTAAATGGCCAGCACAGTTAATTGAAGCGAAGGTATAAATAGGGATTGTTCGCCGCTTTTCAAAACCATTAGCCATTTTCTTTCTGGCAGAAACGAAATAGTAGAAATGTCAATTGGTTGAAGAAATCCATTCGTCAGGTGGCGCCGCCTCTTGGACAGGTTATTTGACATTTCTCTGCATTATTGGGAAATCTATAGGTGTCTGAATATCAAACAATAATGACACTAATGATTCCAACATCTAGATAGTAGTGCGGATAATTTTTCGTAAATGGGAAGTAGCTCGTTTTATAACTTTTTTTTGTGATTGATGGTTTTAGCTATGATGTTTATTTGGTAAAATAAGCCAAAGTCAGAAGAAGAATACAGTGGTAGCTACGGCAGTAGCTAATTATTTGTTTGTTTATATTCGTTTTTTAGCAAATAAGTAAATGTGTTTCTGCGTAATCGCAGCGGAGCAGCTGTAGGCTTTCAGTCTGCAGTGTATTAACAGTAGCCTGTTCTCAGCTGTGCTTTTTCAATTATTCCCCACATCTCAGACTGTTAATTTGGTGAGCATGAATGCTCTTCTTTTGGTCACTATGGCCACTTTTTTTTGCGTCTGAGACTTTCACACAATTCAAAGATTTCGATCTATTTTGGGTTGCTGTCTTAGATCTTCACACATTTTGATTTTTGTAGTGGTCAAATTTGTAGTGGTGGTTTTGATCCCGCCAAAGAAGGAAGCGGAGCCCAAAAGTGGGTGGTTTGTGACGTAAAATTGTTTCATTCTAGTTCTAAAGTTGTACGAACAAAATGGATAGTGGGTTTTTGCTCATGTGCGGCAATTTGACTTGATTTTACTGTTTAATAGCCGCCATCAGCCTCTCAACGGCTATTATTTAGGCGCTCTTGGTTTTTACGACTCGAAGAGGAGTATTGGTTTTCTTAAGGTTTTTTAACCGGAAGTACTATTTCAGACGGCGTTTTGACCTAAAAGCGAAAGAGAAAAATTGCCGTGTGAACCAATTTTTTCTGAGCGAGATTTTTTTGATCATGCGCTTTGAGTGTTTTTTTGACAGAATGCCGCATATAGATAACCATTTTTAGCCGTTTTGTCGTCCAATTGGCCGTTTTTTTGCTCTATGAATTAGTTTTTTGTAGAAATCATTTTTAATAGAAGCTGTATTAATAAGTGAACCTCTGCAATCGATACCACAGTGTTTTTGTTTAATAATGAGTTTTAAATTCTAAATGAGCACACATTTCCCAAATTTTTAAAATTCATTCTAGGCTTTTTTTAGTTTAGTTTCATTTTGAATCTTAGCGGACTTTTTTTCACAAATCAGTGCCTATGCCAATTTACCTTTGCCTCTTTATAACTTGAGTTATTTTGTTTTATAGAATTGTACACATGCTTAAGCGATTTTGGCAGTTTTCGTTTTTTTTCTTTGGCTTTCATTAAAATGCCTCTTTATAACGTTAGGTATTTTTGTTTTAAAGTACTGTACACATGCTTAAACGTTTTTGGCAGTTTTTATGTTCATTTCTTTTTTGTTTGTTCTATGCCATTAATTACAAGAAAATTTTTTTTTTCTGAATTGTCAGGGATCCTGATTTTTTTCTAATAATTGAATGATTTTGTGGCGTTCAGTATTTGAAAATCTGTCTTTTTTAAGTGCAATTTTGTTGCTAATTTTTTTTATTGTTCCCAATGTTTAATTTATATTTCTACATTTTGATCTATACAGGAGGATAGCTATATGCTAAATTTAGTGCTAAATAAGGAAATGTAATTGTCTTTCTACATTTTTTAGTTTGGTTTTTATATGTAAAAAATCAAAAAATAGTGCCGTTTTTTTGTGTGTTAGCTTCTGTCCTTATCCGCATTCTAGCATGTATCAGTCCATCATTTTACTGAGACCTAAAGTTCTAATTAGCTCTGCTTTTATTATTTGTTATAAATCGATTTTAGCCCTTTTAGATTTTTGTGTGCAAATGATTTCGCTGGAAATAGAGCGGAACTAAGTTTGCTTGAAATTCAGTTTAAAAATTTTGACTGATAGTTTTTTTACGAATATTATTGGGGCCGTAGTTTTGATTTTAAACGTTTAATTGGCCTTTGAATTGTGTTCTGTTTCCTTTGTCTTTTTGTTGATTAATTTCAGCTCTTTTGCTAATTTTTTCAACTATTTTGCTAATTTTTAGTCCTTTGTGCGATTATTGGCCCATTGTATTGTTTTATTGTATTATTGGTAATCAAATTAAAGCCTCATGCGTGTAGTTTGTGAGATTACTTTCGTTTGTATGTGTACTTGTACTACATGAAAAACAAATTATTGAATTTTTCTAATTTTTCTTGTAATTTTTGTTGTTTTCTTCTTTGCCTTAAGACTGTGCATTCTCTGCATTGATGCGTTCTGGAAAGAGATAAAAGCTACTTGAACAGCCAGTTCGTTCTGTTAATACAACTTTGAGTCGTTGACGGAACTCTTCCGGCTTTCCGGATTTCTTCCGGTGTTTCAACTGAATGGATTTTAAATACTTTCACGCATTGAATTACGCAAAATAGTGAATGTTCAAAGAGCAAAATCGAGAGAAACGGTATAAACCTTCAAAGCCCGGTCATTAAGTCATGGTGCCTTAGGTTATCAGAGTTCTCTAAAGCGATTACTAGCTGGCATCAGCATTATGCTTGTTTGCATTCAGTTTAGAAGCTGAATTAAATGTCACTTTAGAATCTAACCAAATATGCAGAATTTACACACATCAAATAAGAACACTGACGCTTTTTCAATTTCTAAATTTCTCAAAAATTATGTCAATTTATATCTCTTATTAATAGCCGCCCTCATCTTCTCAGCCGGCTATTATAGCGCTCCTATTTTTTTTACTTCGTCGAATAAAAAAATGTTTCGCTTTACCTCATTTTGCCGCTTTTTCAACATTTTGCGTGATATCTTTTTGACTTCTCTAGGCTAGTTTCTCTCTTCTCTCATTCTGCTAAAAGTGATTTTGAATATCAGTTGCTCAGCAAAGCAATTCAAAATGAACAGAGTCAGTATAAAAATTGAAGTCAGAAACAGAAACGGGATAAACCCATAAAGCCCAGTTTTAGATGCCCGCTATTTGAACGTCGTTCCTATAAGTCTTAGTTAACATCTCTAATGCTTATTGGTTACGATAGCAGCCCCTGTAGCCTCTCTCTCAAAAACAGAAGTATGTTCAACTACGAAATACCATCAAAATAAATCGGACTTAAAAAATGTTTTTGTACAAAAATCTTTTTTTTTCAATATCTTCTGTTCTTTCAATCCCAATCATGCTTATTGGAATCGACGGCGGCTATTTTCCGGCAATCTGCCGGGTATGTTTTTTTCTGTTGCAATCCCAATGTGCGTCAAGCGGGTCAGCGGTGGCTATTGTCCGGCAATTTGCCGCCTATGTTTTTTCTAGGTTTTTGATGTTTTTAATTGCTCCCGAATGAGAAGCAACTATTGTAAAGTCTCGTAAAAAGTAAGCTGAATTGTTTGTTAACAGCGGACTACTTAGGTTTAACAGTAGAATCAAAAAGCTTTTTTATTATTATTTTTGGATATTTTGAATTTTTAAGTAATATTTCAATAACAGTTGCCATATTTTGGGGCAATATTCAGGTAAAGCCATTTCTCTGAAGAATGTAACACAATGATTTCGATCTCAGCTAATTTGCTTGTCTGAATCATGGTTGGGTAGAAACTAATTTTTTTATACCGGACTGTTTTATTCACAACGATTTAGATTTACAACGATTTACTACGTTTAGAGCTGACAGAAAAAAGAAGGGGAGATTTACCGGTCCGGTAAATTTGGTGACATTTTAATCAAACAAATCTTCTCAGTGATCAAAGATTGCTGTTTAAAGTAATTGTGGAAAAGTAATAAAAGTCAAGCATCTTCATTCTATCGCATCATAAGCATATATCGCTAACCTATTTCAAATCATCTCTGTTCTCGCTAACATTCGACTCCTTTCCAGGCACTAAATACGGCTGCGTTTCTTCCCAATCGGGAATTGTTACACTAACTAACCTGTGTCCTCTGCCGGAGCGGGATGGAGCTGAGTTGGTGAGTGTGACCTATGGCAGCGACAAGCAGATCTTCAGACACGTCTGCCTCGACTACCCCCCGGAGCCCGAAGAGGGGGGCTGGCCACTCTGTACTAACAATTCTGCCTCCTTAGTTCAATCCCGAGTGTCTACTTTGTTAGTCTACAGTTCCTTCAAACTAAAATCAGCTCTAATTTTCTTGGAAATGTTTAAATAATCCCTATCAAGTATTTTTTGATTGGTAATGCAAGTAATGAATCAAGTAATACAAGCGTCGCAATGATGCCATTCAATCTTTTATTCGCCTAAGAGCAGATATGTGTACTCGAATTCGAAAATTTTCGAGAAAATCATTGATTATTATTCCAAGTTCTTATGTTCTTTGTCCTTATAGGTGCAATTTCAAACCTACCTGTTCTTTCCGTGTGAGCGATGTGATCAAAGATGAAGAACTCAACTGTAATACTGGACCCTACATGTACTTTGAGGTGCAGTTTGAGTGCTACGAATACAAAAGTTAGTCAAAGAAGGTGTTATAACCTGTTCGCGGTTTCATGTCTCGAACAGTTTTTATTTCGTTTCATTTCTCGGCTGTGTTCAAGAATACTCTATTCCATAAATTGAAAACTATTTTTGTGATTTTATTAGCAGCTGCGCTGGGGTGAATGTTAATCTCAACAACGAAAAATTATTGCGGTAGGATACTTTGTAGGAAAATATGTGCTCTACAAATGGCAGCTGGCGAAAATTTATTCTTGCATTATCGAGAGCAGTATCTTTATCTTCTAGCTGGTAGTTATCAGAGCCACCCTGATGATCATAAAACAATCTCCTCAACCTGTTTTTGTCACATGAGACCGACACTAAATGATACTTATACGGACCGTGTGAAACAACACACAAACAATAAATAAACAACAATAATCTCGCAGATTACAAAAATGCGCACAAAAAGTATCCACCGACACACGGTCCATACTCAGTGGAACAAAGACAGCAAGCACTTAGACTTTCCTCCGCCAAAGATAGCAGAAGAATTCAGCACGAAGTGCACGTATCCGATTGGCACAATTGAACTGGATACTGCCCCTGCTAAACTCTTGCTTGAGTAGGATTTGTAACAATGCTGATAACCGCTATCCCAAATGTGAAGTAGCACTACATGACGGAAACCGCATTTTCAACTTCAGCACGAAAACCAGGGATCTCAAAGTGATTGACCTGTGGGAAAGATCAGTAGAGGTAGCCAACTGGCTGGACTTAATACCGTTAGTCCAACACTACCACACTGCCGAGAATAATCCGCCTTCCTTGCCCCTTTCACCCGATGTTGACGATGTCCCTCCTGGTCTCCCTAACCCGGGGACCGCTTGTCATTCACCATGGCGTAGATGAAGAAAGGTTGCCGCACCAGAAGCAAGTTGTGGATAGGAAGTACTATTTACCGGAAGTAGTATTCGTTCAGACAGCATTTTGACCCAAAAGCGAAAATGGATAAAAATTGCCGTGTGAACTAATGGCTTCTGAGTTAGAGAAGTTTTTCATCATGCGCTGCATAGAGTAAATGACTTGACTTTGAAAAATTATTTTTGAAGCTGAAATGTTATGTAAACCTCTGAAACTAACATCAGTGTTTTTGAGAGCGTATTAACGCGTTTTTAAGTTCACGATTTCCTCATATTTTATATTTCTTGATTAATTTTGCTTTCATTTTCTTCTTTTTGGACTTTCGAGAGGACTATTTTTCGAAAATCAGTTTTGGGCGACGTCCTTTTGGTAGTTCGGGCTTTGAATGCCTTGTTATAATGTGAAGACTTTTTGTCTTAACAAAATCTTTCTCATGATAATCCGATGTCGGCAGTTTGTCTTTTTCTGAGGTATGTTTGTATTTTGTTTCAATTACTAGACGAGTTCTCTTTTGCATACTCTGAGATTTGAAATTCGTTTAATTATTAATTGTCTAATTTTTAACGTTAAGTTGTTGAAAATCAGTAACAAAAATTAATATGAGTAATTTTAAAATTTTTTTGACTTTTGTAAATTATTGTTGTCTCGAATCTAAAATCTGGTTTCAGATATTTTATCTGTAAATGAGGATGGGTATTTGAGTTTTCTATGCCTTAATTGCTAAATTAATGAATGTATGTGTTTTTTACTTCATTTTATTTGTTTGCTTTCTAATGTTTTAACTCTCAAAAATCAGGTAGTAGTGTTTTTATGTTTCTATAATGTCTCCATATTCTCCAAATTCTGGCAGGTATCACTCTATCGCTCGACTAAGACCTATAGTTTTATTTTATTCGATCTGCTTTTATCAGCTGTTAAAAATTCATGATTTTTCTTAGTTTCTGCAATTGATTTCATAAATGAGCTCGAAAAATGCTGGAATTGGTTTAGAAATTATAAGAGTGTTGTTCTCTGCTATTATTCATAAGTCCTCGGTTTTGGGTTTAAACGATTTTTTGCCTTTGGAATATTCTGTTTCTTCTGTCTGTTTGTTGTTTAATTTAATTTTTGCGGTAGTTCGAACTCAGTTTGTCTGAAATATGCAACAAGAGCTAAGTATATCTTTTTGTCTAAGTACATTATTTGCATTGACTCCAGAACAAAAATTTTCAGTCCTAATTTTTATTACTTTCTTTTTTTCAAAAATTCAATTTAGTTTCTTAGATTTTCATCTACCTTATGCTTTCACCGTGTGTTTTTTGGGTTGCACAGTTGTTTGCAAAAGTCTTTGATTTAAGACGAGTATCTTGGGTTACTTCATTACAGTTCTTAGCGCTTGTTTTTTGAGCCAACAGTATTTGACCAATCTAAAAAATTCTTGCCATCTTTCAAGGTTACCAAATGTGCTTATTGATTAAATTTGCGGTAGTTTCTGATTTCAATGATTTTTCTGTCAAAATTACGTTTCTGTTATGAATCTTATCGGTTTTTGTTTTTTTAGTAAATGATCAGGTAATTTTGTAACTTTTAACTTGTTCTATTGCTGTCGATGCTCAAATGTTTCTCGAACTAACAGCGGTGTAATTCCAACATTACAAAATCAGTTCTTCTAAGGTAAAGAGTTAATGTTTTAAGATTACAGGTTTTGGTGTCAGTTGCATTTACGGTTTTGTTTATAAAGTACCGAAGATTCAAGTTGCTTCGGAATTTTTCCGGCTATAACTCTAAAATTGACCTGTCTTGACTTTAATTATATAAAGAGATGAGGTCAGTTGTGTGTCACTCTAACTGAAGCTTTTTTAGAAGCAGCAGTAAGTTAAACAGAATCTCAATCAAAATATAACATGTCCGCGATTAATAAAGTTTGTTTGGTTTTTCTTTTACTATCTTTTTGAGACGGCATATCTACGAAGTTGTTGCGGCTGTTTTCTGGCAATCTGCCAGCTAATTTTCAGTTTACAGAATTTCTTCAGTTCAAAGAAGTTGAATTGTATTTGGGCACTGTCTTACGACTGGCGGAGCTTCTTTTTTTGTGCTGTAACTTTGTTGGAGTGTATGAAAGAGGAAGTGAAATCCGCGAAAACGATGTTCAGGGTGAAATTGCTGATGAATCCCGAAGAGCAGAGGTAAGAGAGAGCTCTGTTTATGTCGCTTTTGAGAAAGAGAGAGCGAGAAAGTGGGCGCGAAAAATTTTCTGATTGAAGGAAATGTTCTTGATCACGTGCGGCTTCTTCAAAGCAGCTTTTTAAGTTTTGAATCGCAAATTTTCCAGTCAAAGGCTTCTCAATTTTTTCAACTGGTAATAGTGCGTTTGGAAGCATTTATGACCCCCTGGGCTAACTTTAGTTTTTGATATGCAATTTTCAGCTGTTTTATAAAGTTTTGCTGTACTTTAAGCTTTTTTTTAGCAGTTTTCATATTGATTTTTTTTATAGCTATACTACGGTGCTCTTGGTTTTTTTTTGTTTGGTCATCTTACTTTCTTTTCTTGTTTTACCTTTGTTCACACAGCAAAGCTGAAAAGGTCGCATTTTCTGAATGACTCCTCCGCTCACTAACGCCGTTTGCGCACGTGACTTTATTTCTAACTCTCTAGCAATGGCTTTAAGATCATTTGCGTGATTAGGTTTTGATCCTACGTGACTAACCTCACCCAATAAAAAGACTTTTGCACTTTAAAATTTTGGTTTAATTTGAATTAGTTTAATGTTAGAGGAGCTCATATGTGCAGTAAAGGTCACAAATAAAAAGGCTTCCGCGGAATGAATTTTAACAAGATTTATTAATTTATCGCTGTATGTTTTACCTAGCTTTTTGAGCGGCGTCGCTTTTTTCAATTTAGATGTGTTTGTTTCTAACTCTACTACACGGCACGCAAGTCTTCTTTCGCAGCTATTCTGGCAATCTGCCAGCTAATTGTTTTTTAGTTTTCAAAATTTCTACAGTTCAAGAATTTGAATTATATTCGGGCACTGTCTTACGACTCGAAGAGGACTAATGGCAGAGCTTTTTTGTTCGGTAACTTTGTTGGAGTGTATGAAAGAGGAAGTGAAATGCGTGAAAAAGATGTTTAGAGTGAAATTGCTGATGAAACCCGAAGAGCAGAGGTAAGAGAGAGGTTGTCTCTTCATGTCGCTTTTGAGAAAGAGTGAGAAAATGGCCGCGAAAAATTTTCTGATTGAAGGAAATGTTCTTGATCACGTGCGGCTTCTTCAAAGCAGCTTTTTAAGTTTTGAATCAAATTTTCTAGTCAAAGGCTTCTCAATTATTTTAACTAGTAATAGTGCGTTTGGAAGCATTTATGAACCCCTGGACAAATATTAATTTTTGATATGCAATTTTCAGCTGTTTTTTAAATAAAGTTTTGCTGTACTTTAAGCTTTTTTTAGCAGTTTTTATATTGAATTTTTTTACAGCTGCGAAGCTGTAAGCTGAGGGAAGCTATACTACGGTGCTCTTGGTTTTTTGTTTGGTCATCTTACTCATTTTTTGTTTTACCTTTGTTAACACTGCAAAGCTGAAAAAGTCGCATTTTCTGATTGACTTCCACCGCTCACTAACGGCGTTTGCGCGCGTGACGTCATTTCTCACTCTCTAGCAACGGCTTTTAGATCATTTGCGTGACTAGGTTTTGATCCTACGTGACTTACCTCACCCAATAAAATGACTTTTGCACTTTAAAACTTTAGGTTAAAATGAAGTAGTTTAAGGTTAGAGGAGCTCATGTGTGCTGTGAAGGTCACAAATAAAAAGGCTTCCGCGGAATGAATTTTAACAAGCTTTATTAATTTATCGCTGTATATTTTTACCTAGTTTTTTGAGCGGCGTCGCTTTTTTCAGTTTAGATGTGTCTGTTTCTAACTCTAATACACGGCACGCAAGTCTTCTTTTGCAGCTATTCTGGCAATCTGCCAGCTAATTGTTTTTTTAGTTTTCAAAATTTCTACAGTTCAAGAATTTGAATTATATTCGGGCACTGTCTTACGACTCGAAGAGGACTAATGGCAGAGCTTTTTTTGTTCGGTAACTTTGTTGGAGTGTATGAAAGAGGAAGTGAAATGCATGAAAACGATGTTTAGAGTGAAATTGCTGATGAAACCCGAAGAGCAGAGGTAAGAGAGAAGTTGTCTCTTCATGTCGCTTTTGAGAAAGAGAGTGAGAAAATGGGCGCGAAAAATTTTCTGATTGAAGGAAATGTTCTTGATCACGTGCGGCTTCTTCAAAGCAGCTTTTTAAGTTTTGAATCAAATTTTCTAGTCAAAGGCTTCTCAATTATTTTAACTAGTAATAGTGCGTTTGGAAGCATTTATGACCCCCTGGACAAATATTAATTTTTGATATGCAATTTTCAGCTGTTTTTTAAATAAAGTTTTGCTGTACTTTAAGCTTTTTTTAGCAGTTTTTATATTGAATTTTATTATAGCTGCTTTGTTTGGTCATCTTACTCATTTTTTGTTTCACCTTTGTTAACACAGCAAAGCTGAAAAAGTCGCATTTTCTGAATGACTTCCACCGCTCACTAACGGCGCTTGCCTGCGTGAAGTCATTTCTCACTCTCTAGCAACGGCTTTTAGATCATTTGCGTGATTAGGTTTTGATCCTACGTGACTTACCTCACTAAATGACTTACCCCAATAAAATGACTTTTGCACTTTAAAACTTTAGGTTAAATTGAATTAGTTTAAGGTTAGGGGAGCTCCTATGTGCTGTAAAGGTCACAAATAAAACGGCTTCCGCGGTATGAATTTTAACAAGCTTTATTAAATTACCGCTGAATGTTTTTTTACATGGTTTTTTGTATGGCGTCGATTTTCAATTTAGATCTGTATCTGTTTTACGGCACTCGAGTCTATTTCACAGCTATTCCGGCAATCTGCCGACTTTGTTATAGCTATTGGGGGTTTGGTTAAATTCAGTTGTTCGAGCAGTTTTTTTGTCATTTTGTTTGATAATAATGTCTTCTTCGTTAAAGAAATTTAAGTCAGTGGGATCAATTCTTGTCAGTTTAAGCTTTTGGCCTATTTCTTATTTTTGTGCTTTTCGCTGTAGTTTTTGCTGATGATTTTTTAAATAATGGGTTTTCTGTAGGTGTTATTATTATAGTGACACTTGAAAGCTATGCATGGCTCTTTTCACTGAAATAAATTATACACATTTCTTTTTTTTTGCATTATTGTAATTTTCTAAGTTTTGCATTATTCGTTTGTGCTTGTATATTTTTGGGTAGGTAACAGATCCAACAGAAGATGGAACAAAATTTATTTGCTGAACTATGGCTGCAAAACATTTGGAAGTCAAACACTGAAATAAATTTTTTAGTGTGTTTGTTTGTTGCAATTGTTACCTGTTGGTTAGTACTTCTCTGCCAATTTTTGGCTGCTTGACTGATTTATGAGAAGATTCTTTAAAGTTTTTCTACGAATCAGATTTGAAAATCGCATTTATGCATTTTGTATGATTTTTTATAGGGAATGTTTTCTGATTTTGTCCTTAGTCGTCTTCTCGGTTTTTGTATTGATGAACCGACCTTGTTTGACAGCGGCAATTTCACTTTTCACTGTTTTTTTTTTCTTGTTTTTTTCATCTGACAGTTTTTTATCAAATGGCTTTAAAAGTAGTCTCCAAAGTCATTCTTCTGTCAATTTTTCTGATTGAGTTAATTTTTCTGATTAAGTTCTCCCTCTCACTGACGACTTTTGCGCGCTTGATGTCAATTCACAATCTCTCGAGCAAAATTTTGGGTCATTTGCGTGATTAGATCATACGTGGCTTACCTCAATCAATAAAATTTTGACTTTTGCATTTGAAACTGAAGTTTAATTTTAATTTGAATTAGTTTAAGGTCAAACCAACTCATCTGTGTAATAAAGGTCCCTATTACAATGAATTCTAGGGTGTGAATTTTATCAAGCCTTATTAATTTATCGCTGAATAAATATACATAATTTTTTTGAGCGGCGTCGATAACTTTTCCATCTTTTATCTGTATGTTTCTATTATTCGGCAGGCAAGTCTATTCTTTCGCAGCTATTGCGGCAATCTGCCGGATATGTTTAAACGAAAGGGAAGAGTAGAATAGTTTTGAGACCTTAAGTTTCTTCTCATTTGTTTCAGTGGCTTTAAAGTATGTGGTGACAAACAAATTTGGTCTGTATTGATAAAATCATGTAAACAATTAAAGTAAGAAAAATTTTGCAGCGTATAAAGTCGGTCGACTTCAGCACCTTTACTTATCTTGTTCTTATTCTTGTTTTTTGTGTGATCGTTTGTGTCTTTTCGTGACTCTAGAAACGGGATAATCTAGTAAAGTCCTAGGAAATTAGTCACTCAGCAGTTATCTAAGATCCTTACTAGTCTCTAAGTAACCACCGCATACCGTCCTGAACTCTGCTATCACCCTCCACCACCAATATTTACTTCATAGGCGTGAATTTACTGTGTAAAGGGCTATTTTAAGTGACTTGAACCCTTCGCATTTACTCCGTCGCGCTCCATCCCTGATACAGTCAGGCTAGTCTGTCAAAAAATACCAACGCCAGCCCCATGCAAGTCGTTTGAGACCAATTCTTCTGATTCTAGTCGGCTATGTTTGTGGCATATAGGCTCGAGTTGTGCAAAATTGGATTATTGAACACAGACATTTATTTTCAGAAGAACGAAAACTTAACCAAAATTTATGGCTCTGTTCAATTTTTCAGCATTATTTGAAGTAAATCGCATGCCCAATGCATTTTTTCTTTCTTGATTGTGGTTCGCATAAGGTAATTTGACTATGATTTTTGCTTTTTTCAATTTTTGTATCGGATTTTCTAAATGGTTTTTCTAATCCATTTATGTTTCATTGTAGGTCTAGTCTTTTGTTTAGTCAATAGAAGTTCTTTGAAATGTATGTCAGGACGTGTCCTTCTATGTTTTTGCTCACACATTTTCATGATTTTTTGAAGTCAAATTGGAGAAGTGAATTGGTCAAGCCGAAAAAGGGAAATGGAGCGAAGAAGCAAGTGTTTTTGATTCGTCATTTTTTCACTCCAATTTCAAACTAGTGAGAAAACGGTGTTTGAACAAAAATTGCTTTCTCGATTGTCATTTTTGTTCACATGGGGCAATTTGATTTTTGTTTTTTTCAGTTTTTCGATCAGATTGTTTTCTAAGGGGTTTTCCCCAATTATTTTATTGTCCATTCTAGGTATAGTCTTTTGTTTTAGTCAATCAAAATTCCTTTGAATAGTGTCAGGACTTCTCATGCTGTCTTTTTTTATTTTGTCGTCAAGATTTTTGTTACCACCATTGACGCTACAATCACTTGAATTCTGCTTTCATGCAATTTCGACTGAATTGCGTGTGTGACGTTATTTTTCACTCTTAGCTAGGCGAATTTTTTGTTCATTCGACTGATTAAGTTCTGGTCACACCTGGTTTACCTCACTCTCAAAAATGACTTCCTCACTCAAATTGACTTTTCTTTACTAAGGTCAAGTGAGTGTTTGCCACTCAAATAAAGTTTATTTAAGAGCATATAAAGGCAGCAATAAGTTATACATATTCTTAACCAAAGTTTAACATTGTATGAAAAGAATTTTTTCGTTTTTTTATTTCGTTTTGAGACTGTAGATCTACGAAGATATCGCAGCTGTTTTCTAGCAATCTGCCAGCTATGTCTGAACTCAAGATTCTGAAAAGGAACCGATCAGAGCAGCCGATGAAATTGTATGAATTAGGTAGAACTTTGTCCTTCTTTTAAAAGTGGTTTTTATCGGTTCGCTGCTTTTGTCTAACAGGTTTTGTACATTTCTTTCTTTAATTCGCGCAAAAATGGCTACTATTATTTTAACTGGAAATTGTTATTTATGTTTCTAGTCCCGTCCAGAAACTGAACTAATAAAATATCCTAATCCTTAGCGAAAATGAAAGAATTATTTTTTTTCCTGCTCATGTTTCTTGACAAAGGATCTTCTAAATCTTTTTTTCTTTTTGTGATACTGGCCATCTTTGTATGTTACACTTTCAGTTTCGATGCAAATCTTAATTTTCGACTGGGTTCACCTTTTGTTTTAAAATTGAGAGGAGAACATTGATAACACGGAATGAATAACATGGAAGCTGATAGCCCATTGGGCTATTATACGATAATGAAACAGATTTTGCAAACGTTAACTTTTGGGAGCTGGAAATATGAATGAGAGCTAAGTTTCAGCATTTGTTTAGCTGTATGTGAGTCTTTCGTGTCGGATCCCCATAAGCTGTTATTTCGGGGAGTGAGAGAGGGCCAAGTGTCCTCTGCCGATTGCCCAGACTCCACTACTGCTCAGGAAAAATGCCTGGGGCGCAATGTATGGGACACAACGGCCTCACAGCCATGCTCAGATGTGAGTTTAACTTCCTTTCTTCTCGTCCCGTCATCTTAAATTATTTAGTTGTCTTTTTTGTTGACCAAATTATTTCGCGTGACTTGTGCGCTAATTTAGCAAGTTTTGTAGCTTCACAATATCGAGCAGGAAATTTCCGTTGTTCGCATATAACCTTGTTAACTCAATGAAATTTTCAGAAAACAGTATTACAGAAAACAG
Organism: Convolutriloba macropyga; assembly: GCF_964194025.1. Classification (NCBI taxonomy): domain Eukaryota; kingdom Metazoa; phylum Xenacoelomorpha; order Acoela; family Convolutidae; genus Convolutriloba; species Convolutriloba macropyga. Next base: position 27,740,752 of record NC_134473.1, read on the forward strand.
TTCCATCGTTTCAGAAAACAGTCAAACGGTGCAACTTTTCAGAAAACAGTCTTATCATTGGTAAAAATTATTCTCTGAACGTGTTAGTTGTACTCATAAGACGTATATCACGTTTCTTAATTGACCTTCAAAACGTCATAGATAAAGTGATTCAATATTAGAATTAAATTAAGGCTTCACAATATTTTCAGTCCAAAATCAATCAGGCTGCCTTTACAATTACTGAATCGGATTCAAATCTGGCGGAGCTGGATGCTGGCTGGAAACTACTGGGGGCTGGAATGCGGGAAGTGTCGATAAAAATCGATCCGATGCAGCCGGATAAAAGGTTTCTGGATGAAATGCCTGTCAGCATGGACTTCAAATATCTTGAAATATGTGAGTTTATCACTTCAGCGTAGACTTAAATGAAAATCGAGTGGAAGATTTGTCTTGAAATGTTTATGGTTGAAAATAATTTCTGTTGGAAACGTCAATATTTAGCTTTTAGGTTATGAAATAGCACCTCTGTCTTTTAGTTTTGCTAATTTTGTACTATTGTAAAAGCTGTCTTCATTTGAATCTGCTCTAGCTGTTCATCGACGGTCTTTTCTGCTTTAAGGCGAAGTTGTTCAGCGACGTAATTGATTTCTGTTTGACAGTAAACACCATCCAAAACTTGTCATGATTCTGACGTGATGCATGCTCTCATGCGAGTTCTATTACATGCTTTTAAAGTTATTTTCGTAAAGTTATTTTGTTTAGCAATGAATGTGGCAAGGGTGGAGTTCTTTCCTCCCAGAAGCAGTTTGGCAATTTACAATTTCCCAAAGGCGCTTCTTCCCAGACTCAAATTTGACCCAGCACTCGTGGAGAAACCAGCAAAATGCCAAGGTGAGAGTCACAAAATAATGTCATCAAGATTTAAGTATCAGTTCAGCAGTATTGAAACTTTTTGTCATCGCATTTTTTTCATCTTGATCAACAAAAGAGACGGATTTTAAATTTCTGTGAAGGATAAGACGAATTGCAAAAATTGCATTTAAGTAAAATTTTTGCTTTGGTACGAATGCTTAGGAATACATTTTGTTTCAGCTAGCGACTATACGTTGTCATTCGGATCGTTTGACATCAATCAATACACGTCAGCGTTCAAACCCGAGTAAGTTTACCATAATTTTGAGTTCAGAGTTTTCACGTGGTTTAGTCTGGTTCGGATGGTGTTTAGTCTGATGGAAGAAACTAGCAATCATTGATGACTGTTTTCAGTTCATGATGTAATTGGAATTTGTATTTCAGGGGCCTAAACTCCAACACTTATTTCTTCCAAGTTAGCTCAGATGAAGATTGTGTGATAGAAGAGACGTCATTCGCACAGAATATCACTTTCGAATTGCTTCTAAAGCAGGTTGGATACTCTTCCGAAGAAAGTCGTTCAATTTTATCCGTAAGAAGTTCTTCAGTATTTTATATTAGTAGCTGCCGTCAGCCTCTCAACGGCTCTTATTTAGGCGCTCTCCTTTTTACATTTCAAAGAATTTGAATTGTATTGGGGCGATGTCTTTTAAAATCTGTTAACTCAGTTGCACAATTTTTGAAGTCAAATTGGAGTTGTGATTTTGGTCACTCCGAAGCAGGAAATAGAGCGAAAAAGCGAGCGGTTTTGCAGCGTGAAATTTTTTTGCTCTAATTTTGAAGTAGTGAGAAAAACGGTGTTTGAACAAAAATTCGCTTTCTCGCTAGTGTTTTTTATAGATGCGAAGCGGTAAGCTGAGCGGAGCTCTATTGCGGTGCTCTTGATTTTTTACAATTCAAAGAATTTGAATTGTTTTGGGGCGCTGTCTTTAAGATCTGTTCACACATTTTCAATGCTTTTGAAGTCAAATTGGAGTAGTGATTTTGGTCACGCCGAAACAGGAAATGGAGCGAAAAGGCGAGTGGTTTTGCGGCGTGAATTTTTTTCGCTCTAATTTTAAAGTAGAGTGAGAAAACGGTGTTTGAACAAAAAATCGCTAGTGGTTTTTGTTGTGGCAATTTCACTTTGAATTTTACTGTTTTTTCGATATTTTGGATATGAATTTTTTCAAACGTTTTTCCTAATCCATTTAAAGCTCCTCCTAGGCCTAGATTTTTGTTTGAACGAAATTTGCATTTCTCGCTAGTGTTTTCTTGTTCACATGCGGCATTTTCACATTGATTTTCTGTTTTTATTTTAAATTTTTATCTGATTTTTTTAAGAAATGGTTTTCTCAATTTAGTCTGCTTTAGGTCAAGTGTTTTGTTCAGTCAAATTTGAATTTGAATTATACGTTAGGACTTGTCTGCAATGTTTTTTCCCCTCGTCTGACGCTTTTTCGTTTTACATTTGTTCATACAGCAAAGCTGAAGAGGTCAAATTTTCTGAATGACTTCTTCCTCTCACTAACGGCGTTTGCGCGCTCAACGTCATTTCTCACTGTTCTTAGCAAAATTTTTTTGTGTGATTCAATTTTGATCACAAGTGATTTACCTCACTCAATAAAATGACTTTTGCACTTTAAAGTTTAAGTTTAATTTGAATTTGTTTTAAGTTCAAAGGAAATCATATGTGCAGTTAAGTTCCCTAATCGATTTTTTTTTTCAATTTAGATCTGTCTCTGTAATCTCTATTATACGGCTTCCAGGTCTATTCTTTCGCAGCTACTCCGGCAATTTGCCGGCAATGTTTGTTCACATGTGGCAATTTCATTTTTATTTTTACTTTTTTTCAATTCTTTGGATCGAATTTTTTTCTAAATGGTTTGCCCAATCCTTTCATAGTTCATTCTGGGCCTAGTTTTTTGTTTGAACCAATTTTTTTTTATCTCGCTAGTGTTTTTTGTTCTAATGCGGCATTTTGACATTGATTTTTTGTTTTTTTTTAAAAAAAAAATTTTGGTCTTTTAAAATTCTTTTTTAAAAATCTTTTTAAAGATTTTCTTAGAAATGGTTTTTCCAATTCATTCATAGTCCGTGCTAGGTCTAGTTGTTTTAGTCAATGAAAACTCTTCGAATTTTACGTCAGGACTTGTCCTGCTATGTTTTTAATTCGCTTTTCCTTTCAATCACGTTTTTCGTTTTACATAAGGCACGATTTTCACGTTTGACTGCTTGACTTACTTCACTCACTGTTTCAACTGAATAGATTTGAAATTCTTTCACTCATTGAATTGTGCAAGGTGGTGAATACTGCCAGAGTCAAAAGAGCAAAATCAAAAGAGACGGGATAAACTGATAAAGCCAGCTCATTAAGTCATCGAGCATTAGGTGATCAAAGTTTTTGCTCCCTGACATTGGTATTAAGCTAATTAGCTTTCAGTTTAAAAACTGATTGAGGTGATGTTTTAGAATCTAGATGAATCTGTACGCCAAGTAAAAACACTTTTGACACTGAAAGGAACAAAAAAAATCCGACAGTCTGTCTCTTCTTTTTTTTTCTTTTTCTGTTTCAATCCCGATATGCATCAAGCTTGTCAATGGCGGCTATTCTCAGGCAATCTGCTGGCTCTTTTCTTTGTCCTGATGCACTTTAATTTGGGAGGATCTGTTTACGCAAATGGACTGTTCAGTTCAGCCAAGTTTGGCCGATCGATATCTTCATCGTAGAGTTGTGGGCGGTATCAGCAGAAAGCCCGTCCAGCGTAAAATGTTATTAAAATGATTTTTTCTAATTTCGTTTTTCCACGGAGTTGTCGAGGCTTGAAGTTCTTGGAAACATTCGACTGATTTTCAACATTTGACTGATTATCGCTGTTTTTCACATTTTCCGTATTTTTAGGCGTTTTTGCCAACTTTGCTGATGAATGTTTTAAAATGAGTGTTGTTGAACTGTTGGCTAAAATTTGTTATAAATTTCTCTAAACTCAGCCTTTTTTATATTAAAAGTGGCACTAAATATTTTTATTCACCGGATCACCCCTCCCAAAAACTGTTGATTTGAGCTTCGTTTGCTCCAAAGATGGCTAGTTTTACAAGCGCTTCCTTTGAGAGTTTTCTCGAATGAAAATGTTGCCAGTTTTTTTGCTCGCGAATTATCTAAAATAAATTTGCTTTTGATATTTTTTCAAATTATTCATCTCCAAAATATTTAGATAAGTTATTTGTTCTTTATGGATAAAATGGAGAAGCGATAGCAAGGCTAATTGCGGTCTAATCTCAGTCCAGAAATAAATCAGATTTTGATCAAACGATGTCTTCGCTAACATTTTTGCATTTTTTGCTTTTTAATGTTAATCAAGAAGGGAACAATTTAAATCAAGGCTGACTAAAGACAGGTCCAATTGGCTTCCTGTGGAGTTTGAAGGAATCCTATATAGTTTTTTAGTCAAAAGCTTATTGTCGTTTTGACTTGTAACAATATTTATTTTTAACATAAACAATGGATTACTGATGTCTGCTACTTTTTAATTGCTCTGAAACAACGTTTGTAGAAATTTTATTCGTATGTGTTGTGTTTATGCGATTTTGACCTTAACCGATTTTTGGTCTGACCCATTTGATTTTTCGTCCTCAAAAATAGATGAACAGGTAGTTCACAGCGGCCCCCGCCCCCACCTCACCTCACCCCTCTCCCGAATCCCCACCACTGCTCATCGATCAGGCCGTAAGGGCGCTGTGGGTCCAAAGACCCTCCATGGTTGCCCCGATGCACCTTCACCCCTCCCTCCGGAGCGCTCACCTCACGCCCCCTTAATTAAGCTAAAGCTAGCCTCACAAAACCGCATCTAGCTACTGACGAAGTCAAAACCGCTCGCCGGTCGTATGAAAGCACTTCTCCCGACGCTAATCGTTTAGTTTATTTGATCAACTTGTCGCTTAATGTCTGCAATGACTGGTTGCATAGTCTTTCTGTGGATTAAAATTGAATATTCGTTGCGGTTTCACGTTATAAATACTAGTTTTTCGCTACAACGTTTCACGCAAACCTTCTCGTCTGAGGTTTTTTTCTTTTGTCACATTATTGGTCGGTCTTGCATCACATTACTGGCGTTTGAAGGGAGGACACATTTGAATATATCAGTTTTCAGTGAATAGAGTATGGTTTTAACGGCTTCGACCCGTCTTCTAGCAGAATTTTTTTGGAATTTTTTTTATTTCCTTTGTTCTTTTTCAGCATAAAATTATAGATAATTCGGGGTTTAGGGGCCTCTTATGGCCGGGGAAAGAAATCTATTTAATGATTTCAGTTGATGGCTTGAGTTTTTCATGACTTTGAAATCAAATTTTATCTGAAAAATAGTGACGTCTTCTTAAAAATTGTATCTTTGCACTCTGCTGTCCTTTTTGTGTACTATTTACCTAGTCTTATTGATTACAGTTCGCATATCCTATTATAAGTGTTGAAGAAAGGAAGAAATGAGCGTATTGAATAATATTGTGCTTTGTTTTTTATTTGAACGGCCTCGACACCGGTTTCGCTCAAAAATTTTTTGTCAATATTTTTGTAGACGTATGACATATTTTGAGTAATGACAGAAATCAATGGCTTCCTTTGGAGAAGTAAATGAACCTATTTCGTGATTTGAGATGATAGTTAAGGCGTTTATGACTTGTTTTAATTGTTTTCGAAAAGTACAAATTTTTTTCCAACTGTGCCCTTTTTTTGTGTGTTTACCTGTTACGTTTTTTCTTTATCCAGAGGCCAGGTATCAACTTATTGGTGCTCAAAGAAGACACAATTGGTTACGTGTTATTTTTCACAGAATAGAAAATTGTTTTAATGGCTTCGACGCTGTTTTCTAGAAAAATTTATTTGAATTTTGTCTGCTTTATTCGTTAGTTTTTGCGACAGGATTTTGACAGGTGTCATTGTTTTCCTATAGAGGTATGAATGGGCATAGACCAGTTTTAAGATTTTGGTTTATATCTAATGGTTTTCATTTGAAATTATTTATTTTCAATAAATATTATAAGCATTTTGACCCATTTTTATTGCTCTCAAACCAAGTTTGTAGGAACTATATTAGTCCTGTTGGTCTTTTTATGCGATTTTTTTCTTGACCGATTTGTTCTCTAATACATTTGACTGTTCGTTTTCAAAAAAGGATGAACAGGTAGCGGCCACTGGGCATTAACTCTCTTAGAGCCTTTCAGCTCACTAGTCTCCAAGTATGCGATTCACTGAAACTGTTTTCGTGACTTATGGTGCGAATAATTATGGTGCGGGGGGCGGTTCGTAGAGGTTAACCCCACCCCCCCTCCCCGCCCACCCCCTCCCCCAGAACACATCCAAATCCCCTCCCCCACCACCATCTCCGCCCCCTCAAAACAGCCCCCCAAATCCCCACCCCTGCACATCGTTAAGGCCGTAAGGGCTTTATGCTGCCAAAAATCCCCCTCCCATCGTTGCCCCACCCCCAACTCAATCCGGCGGTTCTTAGAGGTTGACCCCTCCCCCAACAACTACACCCAGCAGCCCCCTTAATCAACCCCTCTCCCGATTCCCCACCCCTGCACATCGTTCAGGCCGTAAGGGCGCAGTGTAGCCAAAGAACCCGCTACCGTTGCCCACAGTGCATCTTCACCGCTTTCCACTCAGGAGTGCTCACCTCACGTTCACTTAATTAAGCTTAAGGTAGCCTCACTAAACCGCGTCTAGCTGCTACTGTCTATTTCAAAATCGCTCGCCGGTCGTTTGAGAGCAATTCGCCCGACTGCAGTCGGTTAGTTTTTTTGGTCATTTTGTCGCCTAATGTCAGCAATGACTGGTTGCATGGTCTTTCTGATGGATTGAAGTTGAATGTTCTTTGCTGTTTCACGTTTTAATTACTAGTTTTTCGCTACGAATTTTCACACAAATTTTTCTGTTTTTGGACTTTCTTTTCTTTGAGGTTCATTTTCATCTCTTGTCACAATATTGATAGGTCACACATCACATTACTGGCGTTTAAAAAGGACACAGTTGAACATATGTTTTTCAGCGAATAGGGTTTGATTTTAACGGCTCTGACGTCGACTTGTGGTAGAATTTTTTCATGATTTGTTCTTTTTCCGTGAAATTATGTTTAATTGGGGGTTAGGGGCCTCTTTTTGCCGGGAAAAGAAATCTATTTACTGATTTCGTTTTCCATGAAATTATGCATAAATGGGTGTTAGGGGCCTCTTTTTGCCTGGAAAAGAAATCTATTTACTGATTTCAGTTGATAGCTGGAGTCTCATGACTTTGAAATCAAATGTTATCAGAAAAGTATTGACGTTTTCATAAAATGTATCTTTGCACTTTGCTGTCGATTTTGTTTACTTCTTACCTTATCTCATTGATTACAGTTCGCATATCACATTATTAGTGTTGAAGAAGGGCAGAATTGAACATATTGAATAATTAGTGCTTTGCCTTTTGTTTTAACGGCATCGACACCAGTTTTGCTCAATTTTTTTTTGTTTTTGTCAATTTTTTTTGTGCACATATGCCCTAATTTGAATAGTGACAGAACTCAACAGCTTTATTTGGAAAATTAAATGAAACTAATTAATGATTTCAGATGATAGTTAATGCTTTTTTATGACTTGTTTTAACCGTTTTTGAAAAATACAAATTTATTTTCGAACTTTGCCCATTCTTTTTTTGTGTGTCCACCTGCTACGTTTTCTCTTTATCCAGAGGTCAGGTATCACCTCATTGGTGCTCAAAGAAGATTTAATTGGCTATATGTTATTTTTAACAGAATAGAATTTGGTTTTAACACCTTCGACGCCGTTTTATAGCAAAATTTATTTGAATTTTGTCTGCTTTAGTCGTTAGTTTTTTCGACAGGATATTGACAGGTGTTATTGTTTTCATATAGAGGTATGAATGGGCATAAACCAGTTTTAAGATTTTGGTTTATATCTAATGGCTTTCATTTGAAATTGTTTGATTTCAATAAATATTATAAGCATTTTGACCCATTTTAATTGCTCTCAAACCAAGTTTGTAGCTACTATATTAGTCCTGTTGGTCTTTTCTTGACCGATTTGTTCTCTAACCCAATTGATTATTCGTCTTCAAAAAAGGATGAACAGTTAGCGCCCAGCGCACAGACAATTTTTTGTCTGTATTTGTCGTTAGTTTTTGCGACAAGATATCGGCAGGTCTCAATGTTTTCATATAGAGGTATGGATGGGCGTAAATTAGTTTTAGGATCTCGTTTTGTATCTAATTGTTTTTATTTGAAATCATTTGTTTTCAGAAAATATTGTTATAAGTGTTAACCCATTTTCATTGCTCTCAAACCAAGTTTGCAGCAATTATATTAGTCCTGTTGGTCTTTTTTATGCGATTTTTCTCTTGACCGATTTTTAGACTATTCCATTTGAGTTCTCGCCCTCAAAAATGGATGAACAGGTAGCGGCCAGCGAGCATTAACCCTCTTAAAGCCTCTCAGCCCACTAGTCGCAAAGAATGCGATTCACAGATACTGTTTTGGTGACTTATAATTATGTTGCGGAGGGCGGTTCGTACAGGTTAAACCCACACGCCCCCGCCCCCACGCCCTCCCCCACAACACATTCCCACCCTATCCCCCACCCCGTCCCCTCACCAGAGCAATTCGCCCGACGCCAGTCAATTAGTTGTTTTGGTCAACTGGTCGCTTAATCTGACTGTTTTGGTCAACTGGTCGCGCAATGACTGGTTGCTTGTTCTTTCTGATGGATTGAATTTGAACCTTTTTTTTGCGGTTTCACGTTTTCAATTATAGTTTTTTGCTACGGATTTTACACAAATTTTTCGATTTTGGACTTTCTCGTCTTTAAGTTTTTTTTTCTTTTCTTGTCACATTATTGATAGGTCACATATCACATTACTGGCGTTTGAAAAGAGGACACATCAGTTTGAACATATCATTTTTTTCAGTGAATAGGGTATGGTTGTAACGGCTTCGACACCGTCTTCTAGCATAATTAAATGGAATTTTTTATTTCATATTATTTGTTCTTTTTTGTATAAAATGATGGATAATTGGGAGTTTAGTGGCTTCTTATGGCCGATGAAAAATCTCTTGACGGATTTCAGTTGATAGCTTGAGTTTTTTTATGACTTTGAAATCAAATGCTATCAGAAAAATGTTGACGTTTTCGTAGAAATGCATCTTTGCACTTTGCTGTCCCTTTTGTTTACTTCTTACCTAATCTCATTGATTACAGTTCGAATATCAGATTTTTAATGTTGAACAAAGGCGGGATTGAGCATATTGAATAATTGAATAATAGCTTTTATTTTAACGGCCTCGACACTGGTTTTGCGAAAAAATATTTTGTTTTTGTCGTTATTTCTTTTTTTAGACGTGTGACATAATTTTGAATAATGATAGAACTTAATGGCTTTCTTTGGAGAAGTAAATGAATCTATTCAATGATTTCAGATGATAGTTTATGCTTTTATGATTTGTTTGTTTTCGAAAAATACAAATTTCTAACTTTGCCCCTTTTTCTTCTGTTCTTCTATCTGATACATTTTCTCTTTATCCAGAGGTCAGGTATCACCTTATTGCTGCTCAAAGAAGGCACAATTGGTTATCTCTTATTTTTTACAGAATAAAATTTGGTTTTAACGGTTTCGACGCCGTTTTATAGCAAAATTTGTTTGAATTTTTTTGTCTGTATTTTTTGATGGTTTTTGCGACAGGATATTGACAGGTTTCAATGTTTTCATATAGAGGTATGAATGGGCATAAACCCATTTTAATATTTCCGTATAATATTCCGTTTTAATATTTTTCAATAAATATTATAAGCATTTTGACCCATTTTTATTGCTCTCAAACCAAGTTTGTAGGAACTATATTAGTCCTGTTGGTCTTTTTATGCGATTTTTTCCTTGACCGATTTGTTCTCTAATACATTTGACTGTTCGTTTTCAAAAAAGGATGAACAGGTAGCGGCCACTGGGCATTAACTCTCTTAGAGCCTTTCAGCTCACTAGTCTCCAAGTATGCGATTCACTGAAACTGTTTTCGTGACTTATGGTGCGAATAATTATGGTGCGGGGGGCGGTTCGTAGAGGTTAACCCCACCCCCCTCCCCGCCCACCCCCTCCCCCAGAACACATCCAAATCCCCTCCCCCACCACCATCTCCGCCCCCTCAAAACAGCCCCCCAAATCCCCACCCCTGCACATCGTTAAGGCCGTAAGGGCTTTATGCTGCCAAAAATCCCCCTCACATCGTTGCCCCACCCCCAACTCAATCCGGCGGTTCTTAGAGGTTGACCCCTCCCCAACAACTACACCCAGCAGCCCCCTTAATCAACCCCTCTCCCGATTCCCCACCCCTGCACATCGTTCAGGCCGTAAGGGCGCAGTGTAGCCAAAGAACCCGCTACCGTTGCCCACGGTGCATCTTCACCGCTTTCCACTCAGGAGTGCTCACCTCACGTTCACTTAATTAAGCTTAAGGTAGCCTCACTAAACCGCGTCTAGCTGCTACTGTCTATTTCAAAATCGCTCGCCGGTCGTTTGAGAGCAATTCGCCCGACTGCAGTCGGTTAGTTTTTTTTGGTCATTTTGTCGCCTAATGTCAGCAATGACTGGTTGCATGGTCTTTCTGATGGATTGAAGTTGAATGTTCTTTGCTGTTTCACGTTTTAATTACTAGTTTTTCGCTACGAATTTTCACACAAATTTTTCTGTTTTTGGACTTTCTTTTCTTTGAGGTTCATTTTCATCTCTTGTCACAATATTGATAGGTCACACATCACATTACTGGCGTTTAAAAAGGACACAGTTGAACATATGTTTTTCAGCGAATAGGGTTTGATTTTAACGGCTCTGACGTCGACTTGTGGTAGAATTTTTTCATGATTTGTTCTTTTTCCGTGAAATTATGTTTAATTGGGGGTTAGGGTCCTCTTTTTGCCGGGAAAAGAAATCTATTTACTGATTTCGTTTTCCATGAAATTATGCATAAATGGGTGTTAGGGGCCTCTTTTTGCCTGGAAAAGAAATCTATTTACTGATTTCAGTTGATAGCTGGAGTCTCATGACTTTGAAATCAAATGTTATCAGAAAAGTATTGACGTTTTCATAAAATGTATCTTTGCACTTTGCTGTCGATTTTGTTTACTTCTTACCTTATCTCATTGATTACAGTTCGCATATCACATTATTAGTGTTGAAGAAGGGCAGAATTGAACATATTGAATAATTAGTGCTTTGCCTTTTGTTTTAACGGCATCGACACCAGTTTTGCTCAATTTTTTTTGTTTTTGTCAATTTTTTTTGTGCACATATGCCCTAATTTGAATAGTGACAGAACTCAACAGCTTTATTTGGAAAATTAAATGAAACTAATCAATGATTTCAGATGATAGTTAATGCTTTTTTATGACTTGTTTTAACCGTTTTTGAAAAATACAAATTTATTTTCGAACTTTGCCCATTCTTTTTTTGTGTGTTCACCTGCTACGTTTTCTCTTTATCCAGAGGTCAGGTATCACCTCATTGGTGCTCAAAGAAGATTTAATTGGCTATATGTTATTTTTAACAGAATAGAATTTGGTTTTAACACCTTCGACGCCGTTTTATAGCAAAATTTATTTGAATTTTGTCTGCTTTAGTCGTTAGTTTTTTCGACAGGATATTGACAGGTGTTATTGTTTTCATATAGAGGTATGAATGGGCATAAACCAGTTTTAAGATTTTGGTTTATATCTAATGGCTTTCATTTGAAATTGTTTGATTTCAATAAATATTATAAGCATTTTGACCCATTTTAATTGCTCTCAAACCAAGTTTGTAGCAACTATATTAGTCCTGTTGGTCTTTTCTTGACCGATTTGTTCTCTAACCCAATTGATTATTCGTCTTCAAAAAAGGATGAACAGTTAGCGCCCAGCGCACAGACAATTTTTTGTCTGTATTTGTCGTTAGTTTTTGCGACAAGATATCGGCAGGTCTCAATGTTTTCATATAGAGGTATGGATGGGCGTAAACTAGTTTTAGGATCTCGTTTTGTATCTAATTGTTTTTATTTGAAATCATTTGTTTTCAGAAAATATTATTATAAGTGTTAACCCATTTTCATTGCTCTCAAACCAAGTTTGCAGCAATTATATTAGTCCTGTTGGTCTTTTTTATGCGATTTTTCTCTTGACCGATTTTTAGACTATTCCATTTGAGTTCTCGCCCTCAAAAATGGATGAACAGGTAGGGGCCAGCGAGCATTAACCCTCTTAAAGCCTCTCAGCCCACTAGTCGCAAAGAATGCGATTCACAGATACTGTTTTGGTGACTTATAATTATGTTGCGGAGGGCGGTTCGTACAGGTTAAACCCACACGCCCCCGCCCCCACGCCCTCCCCCACAACACATTCCCACCCTATCCCCCACCCCGTCCCCTCACCAGAGCAATTCGCCCGACGCCAGTCAATTAGTTGTTTTGGTCAACTGGTCGCTTAATCTGACTGTTTTGGTCAACTGGTCGCGCAATGACTGGTTGCTTGTTCTTTCTGATGGATTGAATTTGAACCTTTTTTTTGCGGTTTCACGTTTTCAATTATAGTTTTTTGCTACGGATTTTACACAAATTTTTCGATTTTGGACTTTCTCGTCTTTAAGTTTTTTTTCTTTTCTTGTCACATTATTGATAGGTCACATATCACATTACTGGCGTTTGAAAAGAGGACACATCAGTTTGAACATATCAGTTTTTTCAGTGAATAGGGTATGGTTGTAACGGCTTCGACACCGTCTTCTAGCATAATTAAATGGAATTTTTTATTTCATATTATTTGTTCTTTTTTGTATAAAATGATGGATAATTGGGAGTTTAGTGGCATCTTATGGCCGATGAAAAATCTCTTGACGGATTTCAGTTGATAGCTTGAGTTTTTTTATGACTTTGAAATCAAATGCTATCAGAAAAATGTTGACGTTTTCGTAGAAATGCATCTTTGCACTTTGCTGTCCCTTTTGTTTACTTCTTACCTAATCTCATTGATTACAGTTCGAATATCACATTTTTAATGTTGAACAAAGGCGGGATTGAGCATATTGAATAATTGAATAATAGCTTTTATTTTAACGGCCTCGACACTGGTTTTGCGGAAAAATATTTCGTTTTTGTCGTTATTTCTTTTTTTAGACGTGTGACATAATTTTGAATAATGATAGAACTTAATGGCTTTCTTTGGAGAAGTAAATGAATCTATTCAATGATTTCAGATGATAGTTTATGCTTTTATGATTTGTTTGTTTTCGAAAAATACAAATTTCTAACTTTGCCCCTTTTTCTTCTGTTCTTCTACCTGATACATTTTCTCTTTATCCAGAGGTCAGGTATCACCTTATTGCTGCTCAAAGAAGGCACAATTGGTTATCTCTTATTTTTTACAGAATAAAATTTGGTTTTAACGGTTTCGACGCCGTTTTATAGCAAAATTTGTTTGAATTTTTTTGTCTGTATTTTTCGATGGTTTTTGCGACAGGATATTGACAGGTTTCAATGTTTTCATATAGAGGTATGAATGGGCATAAACCCATTTTAATATTTCCGTTTATTTCTAATGGTTTTCTTTTGAAATTATTTATGAAAATATTTTCAACTTTGCTTTTTGTGCTTTTTTGTCTACTTCTACCGATTCTCCTGAAGGACTTGTCCCATATTTTTTCTCGTGAAACAAAGGTTTTATTTGACGCTATTTTGACTTTTTTTTTCAAAAAATTAGACAATGTGTTTTGGATGTAATTATTGTTTGTTGCTGTTAATTGATTTAATAATTTGTCGTTCTCGTATTCTTAATAATAGCAGGTCTCATCGGCCTTCCAATGTGGAATTATTTACTTTACTAAGTTTTTCGAGTTAGAAGCAATTTTTTTCATACATCAATTATTTCGGAACAATATTTGAATTTTTGGATAGTGGTCTTTTTCTTCCTCACTCTCTTTGGTAGAATATTAAGCGGAAAATGTGGATGAACGGGGTCGGAACATTATGTGCAAACGCACATTACCGAGATTCCTTGTTTATATCCACACCAACCATAGTGAAGTTGAGCGAAATTTAATTTGAAGACATATCTTATGTACTATATGACATTTATCATGTTAAACTTGATGAAAAGTATAGACGTCGAGAATGTTTTCTTTCAGCCTTTATTTGGTGATACCTATATTTCGCAATGCATCAACTGGCGCACATCATCTCTCAGTGCTGTAAGTGAAGACACCATGGAACCGTGTCAGACTGAACAACTGACAGATTACATTGCAAAGTGTTCCTGTGAATCATTAGCGGGAGGATTCTTCGCTGTCTTGCGAGAGCTGGCGCCTACTACAACAAGAACGACTACCACAACACCCGAGCCAACAAGCACTGTACCTGGTGCAAACACGACCAGTGAAATTAACACCACGAGCGCCGAAACAAACCAGGTTTGTATTTCAGTTTTCCATTGAAAGATTTTTCCCAATAAAAAATGATTACTGAATTGATTACGAGCTCTACTGGAGATTGAAGTCGTAAATGACACCAAGAACCGTTACACAATTTTGTTCACCTCTATTAGATTTTTTGATTACTTGCACTTATCGAAAATTAATTCAACAACACTTATTTTTTGCCGCGTAGCGATGATTATCATTAGGCATCCCAGTGGATGATCAGATTATTTTGACCATTATTAAAGCTTGAAAAGCTCAAAGCAGCAGTATCTCAATGAGTTCTAACGCTCTGCAACTAACGTTGCGTGCGTGAGCTAATTTATAACTCCGTTTGACGCAAGTTTTGAAGCATAATGTAAATAAGTTTTTGATTTACCTCATGTGAAAAAGCAACTGAGTTCACTAGATACCTCGCACAAGTTCTGTTGAGAATTCATATTCCACTTTCAGGCCATTTTTTTACTTAAACTAAGCAGTTGATTTTTAGAGCTCCGTTTCTTGAGCATTAAAGCATTCATGCAAGTTACTATAATATTGCAAATATTAGTTTTGATAGAAAAATTAATAATAGAATTAGACTAAAAACGTGTCTGCTTTGAAACGTTTGGCAATATATTTGATAGCTTTTATCCGGCGATCTAGTGATAATATTTCTAATTATTCCAAGCCACTTTTCGAAAATTGTAGTTCTTTTTAAGTGGCGAAGCTCTATCAAAACTATTTTTGGTCTTATGTCGGCTCCACGCTTTTAATGTACTGGGCTGGTGTCTTTTGAGGGAGATATTGAATTAGCAAGGCTAATTAAACTATCATTTTTCTATCATTTGTGATCATTTTTCTGTAATTTGTTTTCTGTAATCTGTTATTGTTTTACTGCATTAATTGACTTCTTGTGATTCTTCCGTAATGCCCTTTCTGTGCGAAAGAACTCTGATGAAGTGTAATGAATATTGCCACACGGTTGTTATCGCCACCGAGAAGTTATCGAACTCCAAGGCGAAGGTGTTATGATAACTTCGAGGGCGATAACAACCGTGTGGTAATTTTTTTAATCAACACTTGTTGTCATCATGTTTGTTTTTTAATAGCCGCACAGCGATAGCTGGGGCTATTATTGGCCTTCTCTTGGTTTTTTTATTTCGTCGTCATGATTTTTTTTACGACCATATGACGTCACAGCCACTTTTTGTTCATTCATTCGTGCAGTTTCAACTGAATTGCATGTGTGGTCATTTTTCGCTCTTAGTGGAGCGAGTTTTTTGTTCATGCGCGTGATTAAATTTTTGGTCACACTTGACTTACCTCACTCTCAAAAATGACTTCCTCAATTTGAAATTGACTTTTATTTACTTTAATTCAAAGAGATAAGGTCAAATGGGTGTGTGTTACTTTAAATGAAGGTTATTTGAGATCAGCTAATAGAGGCAGCAATAACTTATACAGATTTTTAATCAAAGTATAACAGATCAGCCTTCAATGAAAAGACGAATTTTTTTGGTCTGTCTTTTTTAATGTTTTTTAGACTGCCGATCTATTGCAGCTATTTTCTGGCAATATGCCAGCTATGTTTTTAGACTACAAGTTTATCAAACTGTTTCCATCTTTAGACTACGAGTTTATCACCACTCTTTTATTGCCACTGTTTTCTTAGATCGGGCATTAAAATTTATTACACAGGCAGTTTATTCAACTGCTTTTATCGCAACAGGTGTTGATTAATGAAAAATGGGACTTTTATTAGCACCGGATTTGTTCGTTTTGCCGCTTTCTATTCTTTCATTCATTCATTTCTCGTTTTCAAATTTCTTGATAATTGTTTTAGTTTTGTTTTTGCTTTTTAACGTTATGGTTTTCCAATAATTGCGACGGCGAGTTATCTTTGTCCTTTTCTGTTTTAACAATCGGAGAGTTGGTGCTCTGTCTTTTTTGTAAGATGTTTTACAGATTTTTCGATGACTTTGAGCTTTCAAAACGGATAAACAGTTAAGCCCATGGGTATTAAGTTGCATTAGAGGAGGCGCTTAACTTGTTTTACAAGTTTTTCAAGCACTTAGTTTAACGAAGTTGCAGGGTATACACATATTCAATGTGAGCCCAGAATGAAACAATTTTTTTGTCAACGTTTTTTTGAACTCTATATCAAATTGGTTTTTGATGAAGATCGGTCATAGCTTGTGTGAGTCTGAGATTTTTTGGTTTGTTTTTTGAAAAAAATGTATATCTATTTTTATGCCCATCTTAGCACCATAACTTTTACAAATTTTTCAAAATGTTTGTTATTTTTTCAAAATGTTTGTTATTTTTTCAAGTTTTTTCAACTTATTTGGGCTAATGAAACGTTTTAAAGCTTGAATCGGAATTCAGATGCTGAATTGGAAAGTGGAAGTTTGCGTGATGAAGGTCATTATTTCGATCCGTTTACATCCGATTTCAGTGGAAGTTTCTCCAGACTGCTGGCGTTTTCTCTTTGTTGCGATCGCTTTTGATGGCGGAGGAAATATATACTCTAATGGGTTTTTTGTTAGTCAATTTGACCGATCTATATATTCATTATAGTCTTGTGAGTGGTATCGTTAAATAGCCCGTCCATCGTAGAATATGGAATTCACAAAATTATCGTTTTCTAGAGTGAGTTATCGATGTTCAAATATTTGTGAATATTAGACCGATTCGCGTTGTTTTTGTTCACTTCGTCCGGAAATTTTGCCTTAAATTTCTTCATTTGTTAAAATTTATAAGAATAGTGTTGTGAATTTTATTTTGAACAACAAAAATTTTTTTGCTGAATAATTCTAGTTAATTTTTTGCAAAAATTTAGGCTAAGTATTTGAAAATTCGGTCTTTTTCATCAAAAATTGCACGATATAAGCTATTTTTTTCTATTTTGAACAAATATGTTGGAAGTACACTCCCAAAGACCACTAACACAATCTTTGTAGACTCAAAAGGAGGCTATTCCTACTTCAGCTTCCATTGAGAGTGCTCTGTAATTAAATTTTTGCCGTTTTTCTTGATAACTTTACTCGTTGATTATCAAAACCGCAGCCTTGTTGATTTTTTATAACCAACAAACTAACTATGTCTATATCATTCGAAATTTAAAGTGTTCCTAATTGACGAACAGCGTTAGGAGGGCTAGTTTTGGACCACTCTTGGACTGTTACAATCCAAAAAATAATTTGGATTGCAATCAGTTGGTCGTTTTTAAAGAGAAGTTTGACTTTTTATATATTAAGGAATAGACCATTTCAAATCAAAGCTGACTAGTGATAGGTCCAATTGGCTTCCTAAGTAGCTCCAAAATAATGTATCTATTTTTTTACGTGAAAGATTTTGTTCGTTTTGACTTTGAAAAATATTTGATTTTTAAATAAATAATGGCTTATTGAACTTTGCCTCTATTTTCTTAATTTGACCAAATTGTACCTTAGTGTCAGCAAAGAAACAATGCTTCATCAAATGAATTACAATTGAATTTTATCGCGGTTTTAGTCCTTAAGTAATGGTTTTCTGGCTTTGATACTACTAGATTTCAAAATTTTATTTCTGATTATTTGCCCCTTTTTCACGTTTTCTAGTTTTGTGACATTATCATGTTATTGAGACTGCACATATCAGAATAGATGAGCTGATATTCTGATATTAGTAGGTAGCTAATGGCTTCCATGACTTTGAAAACAATTGTTTTCAAATTACAAAAAACCCTTCGCAATTTTTTATTACCTATTTTTTACCTATTCTCTTGAATTACATGTCATATATGACATTACTGGTGTCAAGTATTACGTATTTTTGCCTTTTTTCTTTTGTCTGCTTGTTACCTAGTCTCATTATTTAGAGGTCATATGCACATCATCGGTGTTCGACGAAACTGAAATCCAACATGTTTTGAGGGGCAAAATATGGCTTCGACACCTTTTTGTGGCAAGTTTTATTTGAATTTTTGTTTGTTGTCTATTTGTTGTTCTATTTGTAACCGCATAAAAAATTGAATAACGACAGGTCTTAATGACCTTCTATAGAAGCATAGGTAATGATAAACTTGTTAGATTTTTTCAGTTGATTTCTAATGGTTTTCATTACTTTGAAATTAACTGTTTTTAAAAAATATCGGCGAATTTTTTAACCTTACTGTTTTTGTTTATTTTGTCTAATTGTTAAGGAGCCGTATTATAGACTGGTCCCTTATCTTTTCTAGTGAAGAACAGGTTATTTTGTTTGGTTTCAGTTTTATCTGACGCTGTTTGACCGTTAATAAGTTTTTTTTTAATTGGCTTAACGTTTTGGGTGTAATTAATGTTTGTTGCTGTTGTTGTTTGATTTTGCTGTTGGTCTTGTTTGATTTTGCTGTTCGGTTTACTAATATTGGCAAGTCTAATCAATCTTTTGTGTCATTTTTTATTCCACTCAGTTATTTGCTTTGGAGGCTATCTGTTTATTCATACACCCATTTTTTTCAAAAATAATTTAAATTCTTGGGTTTTCTATCTGGTCCTCATTTGGTAAACAGTTATGCCAAAATTTTCGTTGAGCGGGGTCGGAACCTTATGTGCGATCGCAAATTACCGAGCCTCCTTGTCTTGTTTAGATTATTAATAGCCGCCCTCATCTTCTCAGCCGGCTATTATAGCGCTCCTATTTTTTACAATTCAAAGAATTTGAATTGTATTGGGGCGCTGTCTTTTTTTTAAGATCTGTTCACACATTTTCATGATTTTTGAAGTCAAATTGGAGTAGTGATTTTGGTCACGCCGAAACAGGAAGTGGAGCGAAAAAGCGAGTGGTTTTGCGGCGTGAATTTTTTTTCGCTCTAATTTTAAAGTAGAGTGAGAAAACGGTGTTTGAACAAAAATTCGGTTTCTCGGTAGTGGTTTTTTGTTCACATGCGGCAATTTCACTCTGATTTTTACTGTTTTTTCGATTTTTTGGATCGGATTTTTTTCTAAGTGGTTTTCCCAATCCATTCACAGCTCATTCTAGGCCTAGTTTTTGTTTGAATTAAAATTTCATTTCTCGCTAGGGTTTTTTTTGCTCACATGCGGCATTTTGATATTGATTTTCTGTTTTTTTTCTTATTTTTTTGTTCTGATTTTTTAAAAATGGTTTCCTGAATTCACTCATAGCCCATTATAGGTCTAGATTTTCTGTTTAGTCAATGAAAATTCTTTGAATTTTACGTCAGGACTTGTCCTGCTATGTTTTTTTACTTCGTCGAATAAAAAAATGTTTCGCTTTACCTCATTTTGCCGCCTTTTCAACATTTTGCGTGAAATCTTTTTGACTTCTCTAGGCTAGTTTCTCTCTTCTCTCATTCTGCTAAAAGTGATTTTGAACATCAGTTGCTCAGCAAAGCAATTCAAAATAAACAGAGTTAGTACAAAAATGGATGTCAGAAATAGAAACGGGATAAACCCATAAAGCCCAATTTTAGATGCCCGCTATTTGAACGTCGTTCCAATAAGTTTTGATTTACCATCTCTAATGCTTATTGTTATTGATAGTAGCCCCTGTAGCCTCTCTCTAAGAAACAGAAGTATGTTTAACTACGAAATGCCATCAAAATAAATCGGACTTAAAAAAATTTTTTTGTACAAAAATCTTTTTTTTTCAATATCTTCTGTTATTTCAATCCCATTCATGCTTATTGGAATCAACGGCGGCTATTTTCCGGCAATCTGCCGGGTATGTTTTCACGACTCAGACAAAGGTTAGCATTTTTTGGGTCTTGGTACCATACCCGGCTCACGCCATCTGTAGTAAAAGCGAGCCCCGCCTCATCGTCTTTGAACGTCATTTTTTCAATGGATTTACATCCGATTTAAGTTTTAAAAAATGTCTTATTGAAATTCAGCCGAATTCAATGAGCCCTCTTACCTAGGGGGATTCTATTTATTTGGGAGTTTTATGCTTTATTTGGGCATATTACAGTCGAAGGAAGCTGAAAATGTTTTGTAAATTATCACGTTTTCTGATTTCTGATGTTAGCATTTCTGTTATTGCCAGTTTCTCACTGGACACATTTTCAACAATTTTTCCGGTAATGGGCTTCTTTTTGTGCAATGGGTTTCTCTGGCAGATCTGATGTAGTTTCTAGTTAGTGTTTTTATACACTCTAAAAATTTCTGCCGATAAAAAATTGATGTTAAGTGTTGCAAATGTTAGATTACTGAAAATAAGATTGAAATCCAATAGACGCCAATGCAGCGCCTGGGCATGTATTAAAACTGCCTTTGAATTTGCTATTAGAATTTTTGATTGAAATCTTCTTACATCTTGGTTGAGATGCTTATACATATGAAGAAAGTGAACCATCAGTTGGTTAGATACAGATATTTGCGCTGTCCTACGCCCTTAAGTTGCAAGTTATGACCAACTTGTCATTCAAACGCTAGATGTTAAATGATGAAAAATAGTTAAACGAAGAACATGATTGAAAGTTTACATCATTCAAAGTCAAATTAACAATAATTTTGATGAGCGTTTAATTTGTGAGTGCGCAATTTTGTAGACTTTGCCACCAGACAACTCAACCAAATGGAAATTGGTAAAGTTTGTGTCTAAAAGTTGTTCTGAAATTCAATTGAGTTGGAAGCTTGAAGTGTGGCTGTGGATTGTTCTTGGGTTCTGTATCTGGGAAACAGCATGATAAATTTAAATTGCTTTTTTTCTGGGTGTGGGTGGTTGGGTGTGAGGCTGATCTATAATAGTGAAATGATTTCGGGATTGGGTTTTGAGCTGAGCTTCGTATATATTTTTTATTTCTGCTCACTGGTGTTTGCAATGCGGTGATATGGGATTATCAAACAGTTTCAACTCTGATGTAATTGTAAAAGGGAAGAAGCTCAAGTTCTTTACTTGCATATTTATTAATAACTGAAATCTTGAAAATTTTGAACTCAATCGACTTCATTTGGTTATAGTTTGAACTTTAAAGCATTCTCTGTAGAGTTGTAAATCATGTGCTTCATGTACTCTTTTAACAGACATTCTACAAAAAAAGATGCCTTCGAAATTAAGATTTTGGTATTACAGAAAGTTCCATTCAACTTCAGATGTTAATTCAACTTCTGATTTCAAAATAATTAACCGACTGCTTTCGTCGCCTAACGCCTTTTTCTGTCACGGGCCCTCGCGATTGTTGCAAAAATTATTTAAATTTGAAATACATTTTAAAGGCCAGATTATGTTCCTGGAAAACCTGTGACGTAAGGAAATACTACAGAATTTGATAACAAGGAGGCTCGGTAATGTGTGTTTGCGCATAATGTTCCGACCCAGCTGAATCACAAGGCTTAATTGTCTACGAAATGAGGAAGAGATAGAAATGTTTCGAAAAATCCCACATTGTGATCAAAAATAATTAGTGTATGAATAAAAAAATTGTTTCCAACTCATCACTAAGTGAATTAAGTAATGCCACAATAGAGGGCTGATGAGACCTGTCATTATTAACTTTAGGAAATAAGACAAACAAAAAGTCAAATAACAAAAACAATCATTTACATCCAAAACTCAATGTCTATTTATTTGAAAAATTACGTAATATCGAAGTCAAAATGGCTTCAAATGAAACCTAAACTAAGCAAATTAGTTTGTAATTTACTAAAGAAAACATGGGATCAGTCCAGGATGAATCGCGGTGACAGATAGAAAAAAAAAGAAAAAAAACGGTAAAGTTGAAAAGAAAAAATGTTTTCTTGAAAGCAAATAATTTCAAATAATGAAAATAATTAGATATCAACTGCGATCTTTAAATAGGTTTATTTTCATTCGTACGTCAACATGAAGACCTGGAGATCTTTCATTGTCCAGAATCTATTGTACGTCCTTATTAACATTACGAGATAAGACAAAAAAGTCAAATAACAACAACAAACATTTGCATCCAAAACTCAATGTTTATTTGAAATAGACAAAAAAGAAAAATGGTTAACTTAATAAATTCAACTAATATCAATAATGAAAACAATTAGATATCGACTGCAATCTTCAAATAGAATATTGAATATGAAGACATTGAGATCTGTCATTATCAAGAAAATATCGTACGTCTAAGAAACAAACGACAGTTTCAGACGAAAAACAAAAATTCCATTAAATTATGCAAGAAAACGGGGTCAAAGCCTTTAAAACTGTAATATATTCAGTAACAAATGAGATATAATGAACTGTGGTTTCTTTGCACACCAATAATGAGGTATGTGAACTCTGAATAATGATAATTGGTAATAAGTTTTAAAAAGAACGAAAAGGGATTAGTTAAAAAACACCTTCTTTGTCCTTCAAATCAATTGTTTTCAAAAAATAAAAATGTATCTTTTAACTAATCACTTTTTGTTCTTTTTTATTACTTATTACCAATTATCATTATTCAGAGGTCACAACTTGTCACCGCGACTCATCATGGGCTGGTCCAATGTTTTCTTTAGGGAAGTAACAAATAGTTTTTTTTTAGTTTAGGTTTTATTTGACGCTATATCGCTATTTTGGTCGAATATTGGTGTCAAAAAAGACACAATGGAACACATGGTGTTTAGTGCATTGCTTTCACGTTTTCGATACCGGTTTTCCGCTAAAAATCAATTTTATTTTTTTATTTTTATAGTTAAATTTCCAGACGCATGACACATTGTGAATCATGACGGCTCTGAATGTTTTTTTTTGGAAAAAAAACCTACTCAAAGATTTCTGTGACTAGCTAATAGTTTTCTCCTTCAAAGCAATTGTTTTCAAATCTTTTAGCTGGCCAGAGAAATGTTTGTGTAGATTTTTTTTTCGAAAAAAAAACATTCAGAGCTGTCATTATTCACAATGTGTCATGCGTCTGGAAAATTAACTATAAATAGACAAAAATAAAAAAATAGGATTGATTTGGCAAAAAAACCGGCCTCGAAGCCGTTAAAGCAATACAATAAAAACCTTAGATGTGTTCCATGGTGTCTTTTTTAACACCAATATTCGACCTGTAGTTAGGGCGTCAAGTAGACAAAAAGAACAGTACATTGCAATTTTATAAAAAATACGTCTATATTTTTTCAAAACAGTTGATTTCAATGTCACGAAAAACTTTAGCCACTAACTACTTAAGGCACTGTTTAGGACCTTTTTTAATCCACAAGACTTCGCTAAGACTTCAATTATCCGGAATTTATCATAGGACTACAAAAAGAACGAAAAAAATTATCTTTTTCGAAAAACCGGTATCGAAGACGTTAAAACTAGAAGCAATGCACTAAAAACATTTGATATGTTGAACTATGCTTTTCCTCGACGCCATTAATGTAGCTTGCGACCTTTCTTTTATGAGACTAGGTAGGAAGTAGACAAAAAAGAACAGTAAAGTGCACATTTAAAAATACGTCTACTTATTTTTAAAAAACATTTGATTTCAAAACCATGAAACCTTCAGTTATCAACTGAAACCAGTAGAAAATAACCTCTTTTGTCCAAAGTAAAATAATAAAACCTGCAAATATCCAGACTTTGTCAGTTTTGTCAAACGAACAAAAAGAACGATAAATGAAAAACGAAAAATTCTTAAATTAGTCTAGAAGTCTGTGTTGAAGCAGTTAAAATCTAAATATATTCAATGAAAAACTGAGGTGTTCAATTGTACCTTGTTTTTAATTTCCTTTATGTGATATGTGACTGTAAATAACGTGACAAGACTAGAAAGAACCTCAATGATGGCAAAATGTCCAAAATTCATTTCATTTTTTTAAAACTCAGTATCAAAGCAGAAAAACCATTACTTAAAACGTAAAAACGCATCGCATTAAATATTAAATTTTAATCTATTAGAAGGACGAAGTGAACTGTTTTTTTTTACCTCAATTTACAAGTTGTCGAAAAAGTGAAAAAAACTTAAATCTCAATGATACATTGTTTTATTGCAAAATATATTTTTAAAAGTCAAGACGACCATAAGTTTTCGACTTGAAAAATAGATAGGTTTCCTTGAAACTCCCTTGAAACCTGACGGGACCTGTCATTAGTACAACTTCATATGAATTGCTCTGTTCTTTAAAAAAGGAAAAATGCACAAAATGCAAAAATTTGAAAAAAAACATCGACTGATAAGAATCGGGAATTTTTTGGACTTCAAGAAACAACGATTTAGCCAAAACTGGCCTTGCTATTGTCGTTCGTCCATATGGGACACTTAATTGTCCCGAATTTTGATACATATGGATTATTTGACAGAACCTATTTATCAAAAGTAATTGATTATGCATAATTATCGAGTTAAATTAGCGAATAAAAAAATCGGCAGAATTGTAATTCAAGAACTATCAAAGGATCCACAAGTAAAACTAGCCTTTTTGGAGTTAACGAAGATTATGACAGCAGATTGTAGGAGTTTGAATCGGGCAAATCTAAACAAAGTGGACTAAAGAAGCTTATTTTGAGCCATTTTGAAGAAAAGACTGAATTTTGAAAAATTTTAGCCAAAAAATTGAATCAAACAATTCAATAACACTCTTCTGTTTTTATATGTAACACCAACAACACTATCGTTACAAATTTTGGTATATTCTATAGCAAATTAGCGAAAAAATTTTGCGCAAAAATACGGAAAATGTGAACAATGAAAATGTAACAACGGAAATCAGTAAAATGTTCACAAAACTCGATACCTCCGTGAAAAATCCGAATTAAAAAAAATTTCAAAGAAAAATTAAGAAATCAAATCAGAATTAGCAACCTTATTAAGCTATCAATTACATGTGATCTCTGCACAAGAGAAAATACCAGAAGGTTTTCAGTTGGACTACATTTTCTACAGTCTGAAAATTTAAATAGTTGATATATAGTATGCTAATATGTTCAGGATAACGCGACTTCAGTCACAGATGTAAACGATGAAGAGGATACCTCGACGAGAAACGGTAAATTTATCATTCTTGTGTAAACAGAATTACTCTAGTGAATGTCAAAACAGATAGCTCTTGTCCAATAATACAAAGCTGAAGCATTGCTTATAGTTAAACTTTCATGTTCATGCTTTTTAGGTAAGCAATTTTACCGAGACATTGCTCAGCTTAAATTTTCTAAATATTAGTTGACCAGAAGTGCTATTGAGTTCTTACATTTTGGTTTTGTGCAACACGATGTTTTTATAATCACAATTTGCAGTATTTTGAAGGTACCCTTACATCTGACGTGGACGTGGAATGGTTGCTCTTCTGCTCGGCAACTATAAGCTGTTCAATCTTGCTATACTTGATACCGCTCGCCCTCATCATGCAAAGGTATGCAATGCTGTCGATGATTATCTGAGCCTTTACTTTGGTCCTGTTAAATTTGACGCGCTTTGCCTCAAATTCTTTTGACTTCCTTTTTAATGACTCGTTTTGATGGCAAACGTGGAACAATAATTTCGGTTGGTAGAGTGATGGAATTTTGGTATCAAGAAGCAATGTCTCGAAAACTGTATCGAATGGAGGCTGTTTTGTGTTACAGTTAAAACCGCGTGCATAAAATTTCATTGCTAAATGCGTTTAAAAAAACTGATGAGACTGGAAAGTAAACAGTTTTTTAAATTGTCTAATACTTGTCGTAATATATTGTACCAATTTAATTAAAGTAGTTTTGTCTCTGCGCAATCACAGCGGAGATGTTCTCAGCTGGTCTATTCTATTAGTGGATTCGTTTGAGAAAGTTATTGAATTAGAAAGTTGTGATATGCTGTTTTTAGTTTGTGCTGTAAAGTGAAACATTCGTGCTACAAGTGCTGGTTCAAATCTACCCCAAAAGTTAAAAACCAAAGCACTGCAACCTCCGGATCTCTTGGACATAAGCGGAAGCAAAGTGACCATCACGCAGCAGACGGCATCAGTTTGGTGGATGCGGCGGATTGTATGGTAAACGATGGTACAGAGACAGAAATTGCAATTGTGCATGCTTCTAAAGCAGTTGAAGCAGAAGGACTTCAAACTAGACATTTCTTTGTGATCTATGGACCTTCGAGTGCTTTCATGGCTGCCTCTGCTAACTTGCTCCTCTACTTGTGCTCTTTTGCTACTAGACATGATATGGTTAGTACACTATAAGGTACCATCTGATGTCCAAGATCTGGTGTTAGAAATCTCACCTAGACTATAGCTAACGTTTCGCTTCTAGTTTCCTCAAAATAGGAATTAAGATAGATACGAAGTTTGCGTAGGGAGATACGAATTTGGATTGTACAAAGTTACCTTTTTCAAGATATACCAAGCAACTAAGGATTAATGATGAAAAATCAAGGTATAAAACCTGATAAGCATGAACAGTAACTGTGAATGTTTTGATCCCTCAAATTAAAAAAACAACACAACCGTGTTCAGCGTTTAATTGCCCTCAACCAAACGAACTTTGTCCTGTAGGTCTTTTCACCCACTGCTTTTTTCTACTCCTTGTCCTCATCTCAGTTCAGTTGAAGCTAGCCTCCCTTAGCGCCCCCCAGCTAGCACCTGACAAAGCCAATCGACCGACAGTATTTTAGAGCAATTCGCACGACGTCAGTCGGTCATGTTTGCAAGCTTCATTCACTCTTGCAGCATCCATGTTTTAATTGAGCAGTATTAAGGAGTATTTCTCCTCCTATTATAAATGCATACCTACCTGCCTGTTTAGCTTGAAGTGGATATTGGCTTTACCTCAGTGACCATGTGCTTCTCGGCTGCTTGGTTCCTCCTTCTGCTATCACCGCTCCTCGATATGATTGCACGTGGGGGTCATTCATGTGTGCTCAAAATGGCGCTACCATTAAGTGAGTTATCTATCAAATATATCTCATCGTCTTCACTGATTATAAAGCTCACTCAAATAAATGACCTCTAAACTCATTTATGGAACTTTAATTTTTTTGAACATTTACTCTTTAAAGATCAATAGTGTGCATCTAAGTGGTGCCAAACTTTTATGCCCTAATTCTTGGGTATTAGTCTTGAGTTTTTGATTTGGAATATCAATTTTGAAAAAACTCTTTTAGGACTTTTTCCTTATAGACCGTATGTGTCATAAAATTGACAGTACGTATCTAACCAAAAAATTTAGTGGTCTACTTAAGGACTGGTGGATCTGTATATCTGACTTTAATTTGTTTTAATTCACGGAAGACCACAAGCGTCTACCACGGCTGTTTTCCGGCAATCTGCCGGCTATGTTCTTTTTTTCATGTTTTTTCAGCCTGAAGAGGCAAGGAACCTCTTCTAGAATTTAATAATAGTTTTCTGTTTAGTTTCTGGATGCAATGGAATGTTTTTCGCGGTTTCAACATCATGAATTTTAGCATTTTTTGACAAAACTTTCATTTTTTTTGTTTTATTCATTTATTTTTCATTTTATTGTCCCTATTCAGGGTTTTTCTGTCTCAGGGTTCAGAAAACCTGCTTAGGGGTTTGATAATAAGTTTCTGAAAAGTTTTTATTGGCCATGGAATAGTATTAAACTTTTTAATATCATTTTTTGATAAAGCTTCAATTTTTTCAAGTTTTTATATTTTTTGCCGTTTTTTGTTTCTCCTGCCGCAAGATCCAAGGAACTTCCTTTAGGATTTGACATAAGTTTTTGGAAAGTTTTTGGTGGTAATGGAATGGTTTTAAATATTTTAACATCACGAATTTTAGCATTTGTGACAAAACTTTCAATTTTTTATATTGTCATTTTTCAAGTTTTCCGAGCCCGGGGCCATAAAACCTCCTTGAAGGTTTGATAACAAGTTAATTGAAATATTTTTTGCCATGGTAAACTTTTAAACTTTTAATTATCACAAATTTTAGCAATTTTTTAATAAAACTTGCAATTTTTGAAATTGACTGTTTCAATGACTTCAGTGACTTCTACTGCTTTGCCGTTAAATTTTTTGTACATGACGTCTTTTCTGCTCTTAGGTCAATTGCGTGACTTAGCTCACTCAAATAAATGACTTCTGAACTCATTTATGGAACTTTACTTTTTATGAACATTGACTAGTTAAAGATCAATAGTATTAATCTAAGTGGTGTCAAACTTTTATGCCCTAATTCTTGGGTATGAGTCTTGAGTTTTTGATGTGGAATATCAGGTTTGAAAAAGTTTTTTTAGGGCTTTCACCATTTGTGTCATAGAATTGTTTCTGGATGCAATGGAATGTTTTTCAAGGTTTCAACATCACGATTTTTTGAATTTTTTTAGACATAACTTTCGATTTTTTAATTTTTTCAATAATTTATTTTTCCTTTTATTGTCCCTCTTCAGGGATCTTCCGCCTCAGGGTTCAATAGGAGTTCCTTAAGAGCTTGATAGTAAGTTGATGAAAAATTTCTATTGGCCATGGAATAACTTTAAAGTTTTTAATATCATTTTTTGCTAAAGCTTGCAATTTTTTTCGTTTTTTGATATATTTGGTCTTTTTTTAGGTTTCTCCGTCCACGAGAGCCAAGCAACCTCCTTTAGGGTTTGTTAGTAGGTAATTGCATAGTTTCTAGATCCAATTGTAATAGTATTTTCTTCAAGATTTTAATATGACGAATTTAAGCAATTTTAAAAGATATTTGCAATTTCAAATTTTGAAATTGTTTGTCCGTTTTTTTTTAGGTTTCTCCTGCCGCAATATCCAAGGAACTTCCTTTAGGATTTGACATAAGTTTTTGGAAAGTTTCTGGTGGTAATGGAATGGTTTTAAATATTTTAACATCACGAATTTTAGCATTTGTGACAAAACTTTCAATTTTTTATATTGTCATTTTTGAAGTTTTCCGAGCCCGGGGCCATAAAACCTCCTTGAAGGTTTGATAACAAGTTAATTGAAATATTTTTTGCCATGGTATAGTTTTAAACTTTTAATTATCACAAATTTTAGCAATTTTTTAATAAAACTTGCAATTTTTGAAATTGACTGTTTCAATGACTTCAGTGACTTCTACTGCTTTGCAGTTAAATTTTTTGTACGTGACGTCTTTTCTGCTCTTAGGTCAATTGCGTGACTTAGCTCACTCAAATAAATGACTTCTGAACTCATTTATGGAACTTTACTTTTTATGAACATTGACTAGTTAAAGATCAATAGTATTAATCTAAGTGGTGTCAAACTTTTATGCCCTAATTCTTGGGTATGAGTCTTGAGTTTTTGATGTGGAATATCAGGTTTGAAAAAGTTTTTTAGGGCTTTCTCCGTAAAGACCATTTGTGTCATAGAATTGTTTCTGGATGCAATGGAATGTTTTTCAAGGTTTCAACATCACGATTTTTTGAATTTTTTTAGACATAACTTTCGATTTTTTAATTTTTTCAATAATTTATTTTTCCTTTTATTGTCCCTCTTCAGGGATCTTCCGCCTCAGGGTTTAATAGGAGTTCCTTAGGAGCTTGATAGTAAGTTGATGAAAAGTTTCTATTGGCCACGGAATAACTTTAAAGTTTTTAATATCATTTTTTGCTAAAGCTTGCAATTTTTTTCGTTTTTTGATAGATTTGGTCTTTTTTTAGGTTTCTCCGTCCACGAGAGCCAAGCAACCTCTTTTAGGGTTTGTTAGTAGGTAATTGCATAGTTTCTAGATCCAATTGTAATAGTATTTTCTTCAAGATTTTAATATGACGAATTTAAGCAATTTTAAAAGATATTTGCAATTTCAAATTTTGAAATTGTTTGTCCGTTTTTTTTAGGTTTCTCCTGCCGCAAGATCCAAGGAACTTCCTTTAGGATTTGACATAAGTTTTTGGAAAGTTTCTGGTGGTAATGGAATGGTTTTAAATATTTTAACATCACGAATTTTAGCATTTGTGACAAAACTTTCAATTTTTTATATTGTCATTTTTGAAGTTTTCCGAGCCCGGGGCCATAAAACCTCCTTGAAAGTTTGATAACAAGTTAATTGAAATATTTTTTGCCATGGTATAGTTTTAAACTTTTAATTATCACAAATTTTAGCAATTTTTTAATAAAACTTGCAATTTTTGAAATTGACTGTTTCAATGACTTCAGTGACTTCTACTGCTTTGCAGTTAAATTTTTTGTACGTGACGTCTTTTCTGCTCTTAGGTCAATTGCGTGACTTAGCTCACTCAAATAAATGACTTCTGAACTCATTTATGGAACTTTACTTTTTATGAACATTGACTAGTTAAAGATCAATAGTATTAATCTAAGTGGTGTCAAACTTTTATGCCCTAATTCTTGGGTATGAGTCTTGAGTTTTTGATGTGGAATATCAGGTTTGAAAAAGTTTTTTAAGGCTTTCTCCGTAAAGACCATTTGTGTCATAGAATTGTTTCTGGATGCAATGGAATGTTTTTCAAGGTTTCAACATCACGATTTTTTGAATTTTTTTAGACATAACTTTCGATTTTTTAATTTTTTCAATAATTTATTTTTCCTTTTATTGTCCCTCTTCAGGGATCTTCCGCCTCAGGGTTCAATAGGAGTTCCTTAAGAGCTTGATAGTAAGTTGATGAAAAGTTTCTATTGGCCATGGAATAACTTTAAAGTTTTTAATATCATTTTTTGCTAAAGCTTGCAATTTTTTTTTTGATAGATTTGGTCTTTTTTTAGGTTTCTCCGTCCACGAGAGCCAAGCAACCTCCTTTAGGGTTTGTTAGTAGGTAATTGCATAGTTTCTAGATCCAATTGTAATAGTATTTTCTTCAAGATTTTAATATGACGAATTTAAGCAATTTTTTAAAAGATATTTGCAATTTCAAATTTTGAAATTGTTTGTCCGTTTTTTTTAGGTTTCTCCTGCCGCAAGATCCAAGGAACTTCCTTTAGGATTTGACATAAGTTTTTGGAAAGTTTCTGGTGGTAATGGAATGGTTTTAAATATTTTAACATCACGAATTTTAGCATTTGTGACAAAACTTTCAATTTTTTATATTGTCATTTTTCAAGTTTTCCGAGCCCGGGGCCATAAAACCTCCTTGAAGGTTTGATAACAAGTTAATTGAAATATTTTTTGCCATGGTATAGTTTTAAACTTTTAATTATCACAAATTTTAGCAATTTTTAAATAAAACTTGCAATTTTTGAAATTGACTGTTTCAATGACTTCAGTGACTTCTACTGCTTTGCAGTTAAATTTTTTGTACGTGACGTCTTTTCTGCTCTTAGGTCAATTGCGTGACTTAGCTCACTCAAATAAATGACTTCTGAACTCATTTATGGAACTTTACTTTTTATGAACATTGACTTGTTAAAGATCAATAGTATTAATCTAAGTGGTGTCAAACTTTTATGCCCTAATTCTTGGGTATGAGTCTTGAGTTTTTGATGTGGAATATCAGGTTTGAAAAAGTTTTTTTAGGGCTTTCTCCGTAAAGACCATTTGTGTCATAGAATTGTTTCTGGATGCAATGGAATGTTTTTCAAGGTTTCAACATCACGATTTTTTGAATTTTTTTAGACATAACTTTCGATTTTTTTAATTTTTTCAATAATTTATTTTTCCTTTTATTGTCCCTCTTCAGGGATCTTCCGCCTCAGGGTTCAATAGGAGTTCCTTAAGAGCTTGATAGTAAGTTGATGAAAAGTTTCTATTGGCCATGGAATAACTTTAAAGTTTTTAATATCATTTTTTGCTAAAGCTTGCAATTTTTTTCGTTTTTTGATATATTTGGTCTTTTTTTAGGTTTCTCCGTCCACGAGAGCCAAGCAACCTCCTTTAGGATTTGTTAGTAGGTAATTGCATAGTTTCTAGATCCAATTGTAATAGTATTTTCTTCAAGATTTTAATATGACGAATTTAAGCAATTTTTTTAAAAGATATTTGCAATTTCAAATTTTGAAATTGTTTGTCCGTTTTTTTAGGTTTCTCCAGCCTGAAGAGCCAAGAAACCTCCTCTATAGTTTGAAAATAGGTTACTGCATAGTTTCTAGATGTAATGGAATGTTTTCCAAGATTTTAATATCACAAACTTAAGCAATATTTGCAAGTTTTTTGAATTTTGCTGCTGCATAGTTTCTAGAGTTAATGATATGGATATCACTGTTTCAACGACTCGAGCTTTAGCAATTTTTAGGTAAGATTGAATATTTCAAATTTTTGGCAAATTATTTTCCAAGTTTATGGATCTTTATGAGCCATTGAAACTGTTTAAGGCTTCAAATTAGGATACTGGAAAGTCTCTCGAGACAATGAAATGGTTCTGAACATATTAATATCACAAATTTTAGTACAATTTTAAAATTTGCAATTTTTTTCAAAGTTTTTGATTATTTTGTCCATTTTTGAGTTTAACGATCATTACTGGCCAACGAAACTTTGAAGTCTTGCAGATGGGCTACATGACAGAACTCCAGAGAAAAAAATATTTTTGAACCTTTTTCAATGCGAAATAAGGAAACTTTTCTTTTGAATTTGGCAGTTGCAGTTTTTTCTATGTTTTAATTACTAAAAAGGCTAGAAAACTAGAAGTTGGAGGGTCGAATCTCACCATGGAAAATATTCCTAGCGCGCCCTCTCTCTCTCTCTCTCTGTCGGTTGGGGTTTCTTTCATTCTCTTTCTCTTTCACGTTTTATCTCTGGTACAATCTTTCTCTCTCTCTCTCTCTCTCTCTCTCTCTCTCTCTCTCTCTCTCTCTCTCTCCTTTTGTTGATGCCGCATTTCAGCTGCTGTTATGTGACGTGATATCATCTATTACCCTCACTTCAGGCCCCTTCAATAAAGTTAAAGCTAACCTCAATAAACCGTGGCTAGCTACTGACGAAGCCAACCGGTCGGTCGTATGAGAGCCTTTCGCCCCACGTTAGTCGCTTATGTTTAATGTGTTGCTTGGATGGCTAAGGCGTAAGTTAAGTTTTACTTCCGGAGTCTATTCGATTCCTAAGTCGATTCCGGAGTCCTCCGGGTAAATTTTACTTCCTAAGTCGTTTTTCGTTTGATAATTCACCGCTCTGACTTTTGACTTCCCCCTTTCGTCACTAACTGTTTCAACTGAATGGAGTTTTTCACTAATTGAATTAGTTAACTCACTCAAGGTCAAAAGAGAAAAATCAAAAGACGCGGTATAAACCGACGAAGCCTGGCCTTTAATGTGTTTTAGTTTATCAGAGTTCCTTAGAGTACTTCGGCGTTGGCAGTATTTTTAGTTTAATAGCCATCAGTTGTGTTGCCGAATAAAGGTATAGTTCTGTAATATAACTTAAACTGCTCAAATTAGAACACATTGAAGTGTCGCTTGGTATGGTTTTCTGTTTCAATCCCGATAGGCCTCAAGGGGTCAACGGCGGCCAATTTCAGGCAATCTGCCGGCTTTGTTTTTTGTCTTTTTTTGGTTTCTTCTGTTTTCCTGTGTTCTCTTGCGTTCTTTTTAACTTTTCTTTCCGGTTATGGTTTTCATTTTGACTTTTTTGCCCTGCAAATCTTATATTGAGTTTTTGTCTCTGGTAATTGCCAATCATCCGATTGTGTTCATTTGTTCTATGTTCTAAATTTTGTTTCAGTGTCTACAATTCTCTTCACTGTGGTTATATTTGGAGTCGTCACCTCCGTCGATATGCGCACACCCGAGTAAGCCTGCTCGAGATTTCACAGAGTCAGAAACAATTTTGTAAACCTATAACTCACAAAGTATGATTAACATATTAGTTTTGGTGATTTCTACAGCGTGGATTAGCCGAAAAGAGGTTTGGTCATTAGAACTTTACGGGAGAATCTATTAATAATCACTAACATGATAAATGTGTTCGATTTTGTTGTTTATGACGGATAGTTAATATAGTGTTATTCCGTCTAATATGAAAGGGAAGAAGTCGCATGTTTTTCCTAAGCGTTGTTGAACTGAATTCTAAACTGAATTTTCTAAACTGAATTTTGATGTTATTTCACTTTGATAATTTAACTGCGGTTTTAGATTTTGCTGGGTGCAAGCAGATGTTCCCCTGGTGGCTTGTTTTGCCGTTCCGATTGTTGCCTTTTTGGTTAGTGAAACATTCTTAATTTAAAAAAAAAAACGCTTTTTTCTTTGCTCTCGAGTTAACTCTAAATCAGTTGCTGAACTAAGCGATTCGAAGTACGGCCGGCAAAAGGGAGACAATGAAAATAAAATACAATTGAATAAATAAAAAAAAGTATGAAAACAAAATCAATCAAAGTGCAGTGGTTTTGCGTTTTCAATTAAATTTGCAGTGGTTTTTAACTAAATTAGGAGAAAATGGAAAATGTTAGGTATTAGCCCTAAGCATTGATATCTGTTTACAACCCGTGTCTGTCTGATTGATGGTTGGAAAGCAACTGCAGGTTTCATTTGAGTTTTATTGATGCTTTCCTTTCACCTCATTTCAGCTCAAGGATAGCGGTTTTCTCTATTTAAAGGTATGTCAGGTATGTTTATTCTTTTGGACGGGCACTGTTTGTCGTTTTAGGTGATCCTGGTGTTCTTGGCTTGCTGTACCCAGTGTCGCTACAATGACAATTCAAACCTAATTTCTAAGTTAGTTATATTTAAATAATAAACGTGTCTCCCGAATCTCTGTTTGCCTCTCGTAATATATCAATGTCTGTGCTTAGTGGTCAGAATTAACTTAAGATTGTTGTCATGATCACATGTCCAGATCCGACTGATTGTTCAGGCTTGCTACCGCTTAATAATATGAAGTTTTCACCAATTATTCATGCCTTGTTATTAATTGCTCTCAAACGAAGTTAGTAGCAATTATATTAGTCCTGTCGGTCTTTTTTATGCAATTTTTTGCTTAACCGATTTTTCGTTTTTGACTTTTGACTTTTCTGACGCTTTTGACTTTTCGTCCTCAAAAACGGGATAAACAGGTAGCGCCCAGTGGGTATTAAGTGTTTTTAGAGCCTTTCAGTTCTGTTTCATTTCAAACTGTTTTGAAGATTTATACTTATGGTAAGAAGGGCGGTTCTTAGAGACGAAGACACCCCCACTATTGCTCCCCCCACCACGCTGTTGCCCCCACACCACTGTTTCCCGAACCCCCCCCCCCCCCCCCCCCCCCGTGGCTACTGACGAACAACCGATCGCTAAAAACACGCAATTTTATAGTAATTTTTACAATTTTTTTCAAGTTTGAAAATGTTTGCCAATTTTTCAAAGTTTTTTCAGCCCTAGCTTTTTTTCAGCCCTCCTTTTAGGTTTCATAATAGGTTACTGCATAGTTTCTAGTGGTCGTGGAATGGGTTCAACATTTGAACATTACGAATTTTAGCATCTTTTTGACAAAACGTGCAAATTTTTTCAATATTTTTGACATTTATTGCTCATTTTTCACGTCTTTCCAGACGCAGGGACCAGAAAACGGCCTTAAGGATTTGCTAACAAAACACTGAAAAAATTTTTTTGGCAGGGAATTGCTTTCAATTTTTAATATGACAAATTTTAATTGTTTTGATAAAACTTGCATTTTTCTCAAGTTTTTTTGAAAATTTTTGTCATTTTTTAGGTTTCTCCAGCCTCAAGAGCCACATAACCTCCTCTGGGGCTTGATTAAAGGTTACTGCATAGCTTCTAGATGTAATGGAATGTTTATCACGATTTTGTTATCAGCAATTTTAAAAAAATATATTCGCAATTTTTTCAAGTTTTTTGAATATTTTTGAATTTTGTTATCATTTTTTCTGGCACCAGGATCCTAGGGACCTCCTCCAAGGCTTGGTGATTAGCTGTTGCATAGGTTCTAGAGATAATGGAATGGTTGTCAATATTTTGATTACTCCAGCTTTAGCAATTTTTTTGATAAAATTTAGTTTCTTTTTTCAAATTTTCGGAAAATTATTATCATTTTTCAAGTTTATGGATCTTATGAGCCAGTGAAACTATTTAAAGCCTGAAATAGGGATAGTGGATGGTCTCTTGAGACAATAAAATGGTTTTGAAGATTTTATTATCTTGTATTTTAGCAAGATCTTGTTAAAATTGGCCCTTGTTTTCAAAATTTTTGAATATTTTTGTCCTTTTCTGAGTTTAAAGATAATTACTGGCCAACGAAGCTTTTCAAATCTTGCATATGGCGTTGTTACTTGAAATAACTCCAGAGACAAAAATTGGTTTTGAACATTTTTTTTTACTGCGAAATCTGTAAGCTTTTCTTTTAAATTTGCAATATTGCAAATTTTTCAAATATCAGTTTTTTTATTTATTTACAAGGCTAGAAAACTAAAAGTCAGAGTCGAATCGAACCAAAGTTAGCCTCACTGATCCGTGGCTAGCTACTGACGAAGCCAACCGCTCGTCGGTCGTTTGAGGGCAATTCGCCCGACGTTAGTGGGTTATGTTTTTCTCAAACAAAAAAAGGGATAAACATGCAACGCCCGGAGAGCATTAATGGGTTATGTTTTTCTCTCAAACAAAAAAGGGATAAACATGCAACGCCCGGAGAGCGTTAAGTTCCCATAGAGCCTTTCGGCTTAAATTAAGCTAAAGATAGTCTCCCTAAACAGTGGCTAATTACTGCCAAAACCAACCGCTCGGCAGTCGTGAGCAATTCCACCGCCGTGAGTCGGTTATTTTGCGATTTTTTGTATGACCGTTTTTCATCTGGCGAATCTTTCGTCTTCAGTTGGTCGTTTTTAAACGAGATAACTGGTAAAACCCAAGAGCATCAATTCGCTTTCGCCGTTCTTAGAGCTTTACTAGTTTCCCAATTTACATTCCTCGGAAACTTGTGAGAAGATAAGTGCATGCCAGTCGTTAGATAAGTGCATGCCAGTCGTTTAAGATCAATCGAATCGAGAGATTTGAGATGAATTTTTAATTCCCGCCATAGTCTCCACAGTCGGTTATTATTAATAGCCCCATCAGCTTCTCAGCCGGCCATTATAGTTATCCTATTTTTTAAAATTCAAAAAATTTGAATTGCATTGGAGCGCTGGGACTGTTATTGTTCTCCTTGACGTTATGGCCAATCATACAGAAGATCAAGACTGCAATTCCGAGTTTGTTACAGCATACTTGGTTTTTAGATGATGAGTTAAGTGCTGAGACTGTATTTCAGATCAACCAAACGCTTGAAATCCTAGCCCCGAGAGAGGTATAATCTTGAGAAAAAAATTTGAGCTGTGATCAATTAAAGATTTACCCTCCGCTGATCATGCATTGAAAAAGGAATTTGGGAAACGGTTTTGAAGTTTTGGGCGCGGCAGTTGGTTCAAAAGAAATTATCGCTTCTTGTTTGAATAGGAAAGTTCAAAAAATTTTTATCTATGCTGGACAATTTACATCACCTCAACGATCCTCAATGTGCATTACGTATCCTTCTATACTGTTGGGAACACTGAAACTAGTATTCTCTCTACGAACTAACACTCCGTCGAACGAGATGCTCGAAATATTAAAAAGTTTCGATGACGCCCAAAGAGAATTGTTGGCTCAATAATTGAGGATGGCGCCTTAAAACAATCTTCGTTACCTATCAGTTTGTGGGGACTAGGCGTTAGACAGTCACAAGAGCAATACAAAGGAGCGTTTGTCGGCTTATTTATAGCCTCAGACGAGTTGGCCAACACAATATGACAATTTTAAAAAGTTACACCCGAGTCTGGAACTGTTCAATCTGCTTTCGCACACGCAAAAGAAGATCCAAGAAGCACTTGATAAAGATAAACTTGCTGCCCTAATAAGAAACCAAACGTCAACCGGGGAAAAAGCAAGAATCCAATCAATGTGCATTCTGGCGCGTGGCTTGCTGCGCCTACAATGCTCCCGCTGTAGGTCCTACATATTTTGGCTAAGGAATTTCAAGTTAGTGTCAAGTACAGGCTCGGGATCGCAGTTTAAGATCGAGAAAGAAAATGTCTTTATTGGTCAGGTACATTGGATACATTTGGTGAGCATGCAGTTGCCTGCCATGGAAAGGAAGATGCGATTTCAAGGCACGATACAATTCGCGACCGTATAGCCTCCACCTGTTCAGCAGTTAATTTCTCTTTTCGGAAAATAACTCACGCCTAGGAGACGTCTATCTGCCTTCTTGGAAATCTGGCCAATCTGCTGATCTAGACATAACCGTTACTTCCTCTCTGCAACTGAACATTATTTCTCATGCGGGAGAGAAGTCTGGCTATGCAATGGAAGCTGGTGAAGATCGAAAATATGCTCAGTATGAAAATAACTGTGCTCAACAAGGAATTTGTTCGTCCCTCTGATAATCGAAGTTCTGGGCGGTCTGTCGAAGACTCTGAAGAAGGCCTTACTGCGCATGTCGTTGCTAGCCGATAGCAGAAATTATCAGTCAGTGGTAGATTCCATTGCTTTCGATGGAGCAGTTCAGTCACTTTCTGTTGTCCTTATACGAGGATCAGCTACTATGCTGTTGTCGGGAGCTCCGTAGTTGAACGCAGCAATTAGTTGGACTCGTCTGGCGATTAGTTGAACTAGTGACTCGATTACGTGGGACGCAATGTGAAGCTTACTATTCCTAGACACTTGTGTTGACCTGAATCAATCTCTTGATGAGTTAGAAACACGTCCAGAATAATTATTGAACTCACCCAATGAGAGGGGAGCCTTTTCTTAAGCAATGTCATCCAACGG
Source organism: Convolutriloba macropyga (assembly GCF_964194025.1). Classification (NCBI taxonomy): domain Eukaryota; kingdom Metazoa; phylum Xenacoelomorpha; order Acoela; family Convolutidae; genus Convolutriloba; species Convolutriloba macropyga. The sequence continues at coordinate 27,779,556 of NC_134473.1, forward strand.
GAGGGGACTTGTGCTCATTTCAAGTTCAATAACGCGAGGAAATTAAACAACGAGAGTTAAAAGGCTGAGGGATAGAGGAAGAAACATCAAAGATTGGCATTAAGAAATAATCAGCAAACATTTGAATTTTAGATCAAGATAAACCAAGATTATTTAATAATGGAGACCAAGCAGATTGCAATATATTGGAATTTGAAAAGATACATGTTGATCATTCGGTTTTTTGGTTGCAACTATATTACAATTTTAGTGCTATAATGGAGGTTTTTGTTGAAATTTGACTCAAAAGTTGTGAATGGTGTAACTATTTTTACTGATTTTTTTATTTTATATTTTGTAATTAGAGAAAATCATGTATCTATTATAGCCGTTTTGATATTTTGTGAGCAATTTCTGGGATTCCTAATTTAATGGGAGAACGTTTTTTAAATGTGAGAGAACGGGTTTAAATTTCTAAAATTATAAATTTATGTATTTCTCGCGCCTGTTTTTCACATCACTTTATACGTTGTCAAATTTGCAGAAAAGTAACTGAGTTTTTTCCGTAACTTTAAAAAAATCTATTAAAATTTTTTTATCATTTTTCAGGAAAGTGGGAGTGTATTGGTGTCTGTTTACCCTTTTGCTGCTTCCCGAACCTGTGGTTCTCTTCTGTCTTGCTGCTAATTGGTCAATCTCAATTGCTGCGGTGCTGCTTTTAGTCAATATTCTGTGCCCTCTGCTAGCTATAGCGCTAGCGCTACAAATTTACTTTGAGGTGAGTCGGTATTTTCACCATCTGCTTGTCGAATTGGAAAAATGCGTTATATTGTAAGTTATTAAGTTAATTTTCCTAGGAAACGCATGCTAAAGAAAATGTTTGTGGAGAGCTAAACATAGTGGAAATGTTTTGAAAAATGTATGACTTTAGAGTAGATATCTGGTATGAAAGGGTTGATCAGCGGTAACCTCGGGACTAATAGAGATTTTGTATATGATAATATTTTACAGACAATTGTTTTCTTTGTAACAAATTTTTGACACTATATACTCCGCCAGAAAAGGTATATGATAAAAAGCAATTTAGTTCTGCTCTAAATAACGCGAAATCGTTTCCATAGTAAAGTAAGGTGTATTAGTTATTGCTATCATTGGTACCTGCTGTTTGAAAACTAGGGTAGCAGGGGAGTGCTTTCATTCACCGCATTCCAGCTGGTAATAAAATACCCCAAAACGATGTTTCTTGACCGTTTTGACTTTTATTCTTAAATGTTTTTTTGCAGATCCTGTTCTGTTTGTGCGCTCACATCCCGTACATTGTTGTTTATTAATAGTAGTATTGTGAAAACAATACCGGAGCGAGCTATTATTGGCCGGGGATTGGAAATTAGGCGAAAACTCGATAAGGCGAACGAAATTTTTGTAGCCATTAGGCAAAAATCCTGAACTCATCAAGTTATGTGGAAATTTATGTGGGAATTAAAGTTATGTGGAAATTACGCCAATAGCAATTAAAACACTTAAAAGAGGTACATCATAATCAACTCGATGCGGTAAAGCCGTCAAGTGTCCTTGATAGTCGTCTTTACATGCAAAAGAGTCGGTAAAAGTACATGCCAAAGGTATCATTTTCACATTTTGCTTTACTCGGTGTCATCACAGACAATTTTTCGTTATTTTAATGTAAATCAATAGCTTTAATGAAAATAATACTGGCTGAAAAATTTACACGCGAAAATTTTAGGGGGGTGGGGGTGAAATCACATAGTAAAAATGCTCAAATTTCGGAAACTGTTCAATGTTTAATTGCTCTCCTAGAGAAGCAATCATTGTAAACGTGTGTTTTTTATGCAAAGTTTTTGCTCGACCGTTTTGGCTTTTCGATTCTTTTTTACGCCCCTGGCTTTTTGCGTTTCGCGTGATCTAAAATTCTCGCTCAATCAAAATTTCAAGCAGCTGAACTCCATTGGAGGCAATTTAATACTAAAAGTCTATATGTTAACCTCTATAACCTCTAATGTGGTTATTTGAAGCCCACTATTGAACTTCTTAGTCCCATTTAACCTCCCCCCCCCCCCCCCGACTGAAGCAAGCTATAAATGATTAGAGCTCCACGAGTCGTTCGAGAGCAATTCTTCCGACGTTTGATTTTCTTAAGCTATTTTTCTTCAAAGTTAATTGTTACAGTCACTCAATGTCGCCGTACCTCCTTTAAGGGTTTTAATTATAGTCGCCTAATTTCATAAAACTTTGCCTAATGACTACCAAAATGTCCTTCCTCTAAGCGAGTTTTCTATATCCTACGCCCCTTTTGCCCATCTAATATTTTATTGTCATTTTTTATTAAGATGTTATGTCACTCTCACCTCAAATCATTAATGCTGAATTGTGTTGGTGACATGATTTTCACACTTATTGGAGTGAGTTATGATGCTGATTTTAAGGTAAACATTTTATGGTCATAGTTGTTTTTTTCTCATTCTTTAGAAACAGTTTTTCTTAATTTAATTAGAATCTACTCAGACAAGATTATAGCTGAATCTTATTGAAGCTTGTTTAGGTGCAATTTTGAAAAGCAGTTATCAGTAAGACAAATCATCTTTAAGCAGGTCGAGACATCAGAGAATTTGATAGCTTGATGAACTTTTCCTTTGAGTTTTTTTAGGTACTTTCATAAGTTTTGACCGCGTGTTGATGCCGCTCATGAGCTGCGTGATCCCTTTTTGAATAAAGATAATTTACCTCGCTCTAAAAATTGTAGCGCTAGAATTAAGGCCATTTAAGGTTATTTTTGGAACCCCTGTCACGGCCAAAAAGGACTTCTGGATAATGAAGGCTGTTAATAACAAGGAAGCGGTGCCGAAATTTGATAGACAACTGCAATTTTTATCAAATGTTGTAGAAAATTGAATTAGGTTTTATAGGTTGAATCAGCCACTTCAGCAATTTAGATACTTATGTTTCTATCTATAATCTATATTCTACATGCAATTCCAGATCGCAACAGCTCGGTATAATTGTGTAATCGAACTAAAATTGCTCACCAAATTGGGACACTTTTTTCAATTTGTATCTTTTCAATCCGAATGGAAGTCAAACTATCAACAATAAAATTGTATCTCTCGGTGCTATTTGACTGCACCCTACCTAAATGTTGTTTACGGTTTTCTTAGTGTCAAAAATCCCTCATTTTTCACGAATGTTTCTCGTAATGGCCTTAAATACCTTTTTTATTGTCTGTTTTGGGCAAAATTATCCATAACGAGAACAGTAAACCACACAGTAGCGGAACTTGAGGTGACTTTGTTTTTGTCTATTTTTATGCTTCAGAGGTTTTATGTGGTACAGCACAGTGGAGAGAGTAAAAATCCTGCCCCATCTCACAAGACAGGTTTGACCAACTCTTACTTTTTAGGCATCGACCTTTTGTTAATAAATAAAACTGAATCGATGAGTATATTGATTTCAAAATCAGTTTAGAAAAAGCAGGTTTGTTGTTAAAAATTGTTAAACATTAAAAATGTTCATTATAAAAGGTTTTATGGAGATATGGTTTTGACCTTAATGAAATTGTTGAATTTAAATGAAATGCTGCACCGTGTAGGTGTTAAGCGCTATAAAACTTTAATAGTTTTTGCTGTTCAGAAGTTGCTATTATAGAAGCCGAGATGCAAAAGAACGCTGTGGTATTGGAGACTATGGATCAAACTATGCTGTCCTCTTACACTGATGAGAGCTTGAACAGAACTACCTCTATCAATCCAAACACCACTGCAACATCAACTCCAGGAGGTGGGAAGTTGGTCTTCCAGACTGAGCAGTCCAGGAATGTTAACAACAACAACGAGACGTCCGTTGTGCATGGATCAGTGAAAATCAGCGATGACAACGCTAAAGACACCAATCAAAGTGAAGCTTGAGATTAACGATCTTTGCATAGCAGAACTTTGAAAAAAGTAATTCAACTTACTAGTTACGAAAAACACCGAATTATGAAATACAAAACTATGTTACTTCGATTGCCAAGTATTTCAATTAATGTTAGTATTTTGATAGTCAGAAATAGCTCGGCTCTGAATTTTAGATTTCAAATGTTTTGACTATTTGTTTGAAAGGATACTAACTGGTTGCTCATTAATTATTTTCATTTCACAAAGCCATTACAGTTTTAAAGCTATGAAAATCCATTTTTGTACGAATTGAACGAATAGAATTAGATTAATTTAACTATACTAATAGCTATCTACTAGTCATTTGATGAAATTGTCTAGTGTATATAAATTTTAAATCTAAACCTCATATTTATTTGAAAGCTGCCTGTGAGTCATCATTTTAAGTGTGTCGTGCACATCGTGATGTAAGTGTGAATGTGTTTGGTATTAGCTTTGATTTCAATTTGAGTCGATAAGTGCCCTTCGAGCTAGATTTTTTTATGTTTATCAAAGTGAATTATAATTTATTTTATAAAATGCGTTTTCCTTCAAAATTATTTTTCTTACCAGTTCAAAGATGACAAAAGATTTAAAAAGACTAATTGAAAATCATCAAAAATGCAATGGCTCTTCTTTGATTTGAGCTATCCGACGCCTCCTCAAACTGTTATTCGTTAATAGCTGCGGCTGTCAACTCGAACGGTTATTATTGGCGCTTTTTACGAGACTTTCAGGCAATCAAGAATGTTCCCAATCTATCGTACCTGAATGGTTCTAATGGTATTTTCTTTTTGGTATTTGTAATAGCCGGCCCTCATCTCAGCAGGCTATTATTGCGCGCCTATTTGTTTTTAATAGCCGCCCTCATCTTCTCAGCCGGCTATTATAGCGCTCCTATTTTTTTTACAATTCAAAGAATTTGAATTGTATTGGGGCGCTGTCTTTTTTTTAAGATCTGTTCACACATTTTCATGATTTTTGAAGTCAAATTGGAGTAGTGATTTTAGTCACGCCGAAACAGGAAATGGAGCGAGAAAGCGAGTGGTTTTGCGGCGTGATTTTTTTTCGCTCTAATTTTAAAGTAGAGTGCGAAAATGGTGTTTGCACAAAAATTCGGTTTCTCGGTAGTGATTTTTTGTTCACATGCGGCAATTTCACTCTGATTTTTACTGTTTTTTCGATTTTTACAATTCAAAGAATTTGAATTGTATTGGGGCGCTGTCTTTTTTTTTTAAGATCTGTTCACACATTTTCATGATTTTTGAAGTCAAATTGGAGTAGTGATTTTAGTCACGCCGAAACAGGAAATGGAGCGAGAAAGCGAGTGGTTTTGCGGCGTGATTTTTTTTCGCTCTAATTTTAAAGTAGAGTGCGAAAATGGTGTTTGAACAAAAATTCGGTTTCTCGGTAGTGATTTTTTGTTCACATGCGGCAATTTCACTCTGATTTTTACTGTTTTTTTGATTTTTTGGATCGGATTTTTTTCTAAATGGTTTTCCCAATCCATCCACAGCTCATTCTAGGCCTTATTTTTTGTTTGAATTAAATTTTCATTTCTCGCTAGTGGTTTTTTTGTTCACATTAGGCATTTTGACATTTTTTTGTTTTTTTTTTCTTATTTTTGATCTGAATTTTTTTAAATGGTTTTCTCAATTCACTCATAGTCCTTTCTAGGTCCAGTTTTTCTGTTTAGTCAATGAAAATTCTTTGAATTGTACGTCAGGACTTGTCCTGCTATGTTTTTTTTTACTTCGTCGAATAAAAAAATGTTTCGCTTTACCTCATTTTGCCGCCTTTTCAACATTTTGCGTGGAATCTTTTTGACTTCTCTAGGCTAGTTTCTCTCTTCTCTCATTCTGCTAAAAGTGATTTTGAACATCAGTTGCTCAGCAAAGCAATTCAAAATGAACAGAGTCAGTATAAAAAATTGAAGTCAGAAGTAGAAACGGGATAAACCCATAAAGCCCAATTTTAGATGCCCGCTAATTGAACGTCATTCCTATAAGTCTTAGTTACCATTTCTAATGCCTATTGGTATTGATAGTAGCCCCTGTAGCCTCTCTCTAAAACAGAAGTATGTTCAACCACGAAATGCCATAAAAATAAATCGGACTTAAAAAAATGTTTTTGCACAAAATTTTTTTTTTCAATATCTTCTGTTATTTCAATCCCAATCATGCTTATTGGAATCAACGGCGGCTTTTTTCCGGCAATCTGCCGGGTATTTTTTAAATCCAAAGTATTGCTGGAGCGTTGTTTTTTGATCTCTAATTTTATTGGAGTGTTTAAAACGGGATGTTGAAGGCAGTACCGCGTGTAAAAACTAAGTGTTTAGGTCCAACGACTGAACGAATTGAAGAGTAGAGAGAAGAGAGAGTGCTTTTCTTCTGTTTTTTTCGCTTTTTTGAAAGAGATCAAAAAATAGGTGTGAAAAAGTTTTCGCTGAGCCATTTTTGCTAAATTTAACTCCAATGTTTTCATTCAAAGGCGTCTCTCCCAATTACTTAAACTAGCATTAGTGTGACTAAGCATTTTGCTCTTGATGGTTTATCATGTAAACCATCTGTAGCTGTTTTACCGGATATTGTTTTCAATTTTTTAATAGCCGCATAGCGATAGCTGAGGCTATTGGCATTCTCTTGGTTTTTACAATTCATAGTATTTTAATTGTATTGGGGTGCTGTCTTTTTCTGAAATCTGTTCACATATTTTGATGATTTTTGAAGTCAAATTGGAGTAGCGATTTTGGTCATGCCGGAGCAGGAACGAACGCAAAAACGCGTGGTTTTGCGGTGTGAATTTTTCCCCCTCTAAGAAGAAAAAGAAGAATTTTTTTCGATCAGAGTATAGTGAGAAAACGGCATATAAACAAAAACTCGCCTTTTAGCTAGCGGTTTTTTGTTCACATACGGCATTTTCGCTCAGATTTTTACTGTATTTGTGATTTTTTGATAAGATTTTTTGAAATGGTACAGTCATATTCAGTGACCAAAAACCCATTTTCTCTTTCGAAGAAACTTTTAGTTCACAGTACAAAATGAAAACACAAATCCCTGAAAGATTGGCCGATCAACAGAAGTTGCGATGGTGCGCCCGTAATTGGACACATTTTGGCCAGTCATAATTTTTTGAAGAAATAGAAGAATCAAGTCTGATCTTTCCATGCCGTTATTGATCCACGAAGATTGTTTTTAATAAAGCCAACATTCCAAAAAGCTATTCCCAATTTTTAAAAATTTTGTGAAATTTTGATATTAATTACCACCGAATGGCTCCTTTACTTTCCTTAAAATGATATCTCCGACCGACACCAGCTTTCAGCCCTTGTATAATCCATATGCACCAATTACATGGAATTTTGGAAATAAAACAAATGTGAGCAATAAAATATCAGTTTTGATTCTGTATGTCCTATCGATTTGACTGGGTGGCTACCCAGTGATCAACAAACAATCAAAAATTCATGACTACTGAAAAAACCCCAGAATTTTGACAAAAGAAGAAAAGCATTTAAATGATTGCTCGAAATTACCCTACTGCTCTGAGCTCAACCTAAGCAATTTGAATTGCACTGGAGTTTCCAACATTTATCTTTTTGTCGCTTCTCATTACAGCCTAAAAACACTTGAATAAAATTGATTTTTCACCCAAATTTTACGTAGATCCATTCTTTTGTTCATGCTGATAGCAGCAAAGCTAAAAATCAATACATAGTGTTTTGAGCCCACAAGAAGGCTGGTTTGCCAAAAATACTCGAACTTAACAACTTTCAGTCTTACAAAAGAAAAAGCAAATGTTAACAAGATGTACACATAACGAATTCAAACACAAATAGCTTTACAACGAATGAGACCACCCAAACACCAAAATTGTGTGAATTATATAGAAAAACAGTGGCACTGCAAAGAAGCTGCATAGAAATAGAGAAATTGAAAACTCACTAGCAGTTCCGTCACTTGCTGGGGGTACACGGTTTTAGAATGTTGAATTATATGTGGGTTTTTTTAGAAATTTGAACTTACAGGCTTTTCTGTTACGCTGACTTCCATCCGTTTTTTCCATACGCTTTATTTTGTTCGAAGTGGTGCTGTTTTCTACCACCATTTTTAAGCCCCGTGACTTCTAGAAGTTACTGTTCGGTGACATTCTCTACAAGAAGAGGGGATAAGAGTTAAATCAAAATCCCTAGAAAGACCCTTATAAGAAAAGTTGAGTAAAATAATAATCAGCAACAACATGAAGGAGGCGAGTTACCGGGTGAACAAAAGTGCAGTTAGCTGTTTTCGCCTTCACCACTTGCTGTTCTCCATCTCGTCCAGGAAACACTACTACAACTCTTCCCAGAGGCCAGATTCCGCGTGGCGTCATATTTGAGAATCCATTCCACATCGTTGACATTCAGCAAATTTTTTTACCATGAGTCCACTTAACACACGTCGTCAACGTTGGCAAGTTCTTGCCTACCAGACGTCTCTATATGTGGTTCAAAAATTGTTACACATTTTGTCAAGACTTCTTGCTTGAAGGTTTTGAGGACGGAAAATGTCATGGTGTTAGTACAGTATGCGAGCGATGAATAAGAAAATGACTATGACTGATGGATTCGTTTTCCAAAAAAAGTTTTGCCATTGTCACTGTAGAGATCTTAGGGTTGGCATCTGCGTAATTTAAAACTGCGATACGCATTCAAAAAAAGCGTCAGTGTTCAAATCTTGACAGGTCTCCAAACGCACAACTCGGGTCACCATCCATGTAAAGATTATCCTGTAGTCTTTCTTCAATTCGTTTTTTTCATCTTTGATGTAGCAGGGTCCAAAAAAGTCTAGTCCACAATTTGCAAATGGGACTGCTTGTTTTTGTTAGGGAACCGACATTCTGGGAGACGGACCATAAACGGTTGAATAATGCAGGTGTCAAAACTACAACATTAAAAACCTTTTTATCTCATACTTTGCAAAATCTTCAAAATCTTTCGCAACCCTATAGCGCAGTGTTTTTGCTTGACGAAACCTTTCACTGCCTCTGTTACTTGATGAGCGGAGATGTTATGAGCCTGTTTTAAATACAAACGATTAATATGATCTTCGGCGTTAAGCATTACTTGGCGTCTGGCAAATTGCAAATCAGATAGAGCTAAGATTAGACTTCCACAAGCGCGGAGTATCTCGTTTTTAACAAGACTTGGATTAAACGACCGATAGTTGCTCTTTGAATCTAGATTCAAACTAAGCTGCATTGTGTGAACAGTTGCAGTGATTATTTTTGAGATTGGTTAAACAGATAGTTTGTAGCTAACTGAACATCGGTTACTGTGTATTTTAAGTTATTGTCACGTAATTTCTTTATTCGATAAACTAAGTTGGATACGGTGGCCCGAGTAAAGAAACAATTAGTCCGGGATGAGAATCTTAGGGTTCAATTTGTGGTTCAAGTGCACTGCCTTTTGAGCGTGTTGGTGCTGCACAAACGGTGGATTTCTCTACAGTTTCCCATGAATTTTCATTATTTGAGAGAAATTTTGGCAATTGAAGGCGTTTCTGGGAAAAGTCGTTTTGTTAAAGACAATAGTTGGCGGGGTTGTGGTTTATCGAAATCTGGTTCCAATTGTCTTGACTGCTAAACGAACTAACTTCAATCAACCTGTTGGCCACAAAAGTTGGCTGCTGTTTTTAAGAATTTTGAATCCAAAACTCTATGACTATCCGTTTAGAATGCGGTTTTGCCTATTGGAATCTAATCTTAAATTCGTTCTGGGCGAGACTGGCAAAGCTGAAAACAATTATTCATGATTCGAGATCAAGCTTTGGTACGCTCAGTTGTCTTATTGGAGCAACTATGCGCTTTCCAATCACAGAAGACGTCTGTATCTGGTTTTTGTTAATGTCAAATGGCCGTAATTAAATAACGGCCGACATTGCTACAGTAATCACGTCAAAAATGATGTGTAGTTGATTTTCCGAATCACTGAGTTTGAGAGACGTCAATGGTCTGGGTATTTTTAAACGTGACATTGAACTGTCTATAAGTCTTTGCAGGTTCTTAATGCTTTGCGGGCTTGGTTCAACCCATTTGCGTTCAACTTTCCACAATTGTTGAAGCAGTATCTCGAACCTGGTTGTCATGGAACCATAAGATCCTAAAGGGCCAATTATTGTTGAAAACACTACAAACTAAAATTTTTGCGCTGAGTGTGCATATGTGCATCTTTTGGAAAATCTTTAAAGCCATTTTATGAAAAAGAATCATTCTGAATGTTCCAATTCTGAAATAGTACCAAAGTTTCGTTGTTGCGTTCTTAATTCGTCCAAATCTTACTGTTCAATCTTTTTAATTGCTTCTTTTTAATTAGCAAGCCGGAAGCAGCCGGTTTTGAGACAGGATTTAATTTGAATTGAAGCTTCTTTGCTTTTCTCAATGTTTCGAAGGATTGTATGTAGTCATCGATGTATAAGTGTTGTTCAAAAGCGTTTTAAGTTTTAGGAAAATGATGCAATTTTCCATTGTTACAATCATTGAGCACGAAGATAGCGCAAGCAAAAACAGGTATTTCTACGGGTGGTGTTGAATGCAGTTGTTTATAAACAGCTGTGAAGACGGCCTGTGTACTATTGAACCGCTTAGCTGGATTATGAGGTGATGTGTGGTGAAAAGCGGTACAAATTTGACAGCGTTTAATTGAGGGACAAGAATCCTTGCGATGCTGTGCACTTAATTAATTGGTACCCAGGCTGTTCTGTTCCATGAGTTACATGGTATCTGTGGTCAGCAGAAAGTTTTCTGTAATCGCGGCATTCGCAATATAGTGGTTTTTATTGCAAAGTGAACATTTCTTTTGCTTCACATTATTGTGAAGAGATGTCTGCTGCAGATAATGCATGCTTAAAATGGGCTTCAAAATTTGGTTGGTTATTTTGCTGGGAACAGTTCTGTTTATCCTTCTCTGAGCTTGACATCTGCTGCTGAAATGAGCTGGGTTTGTTGGATACATGACTTTCATTGAGAAAACTACTTCTTTTGTCCTCTTGGTTTACTTTGTCGTAAATTTTGGCTTGATTTTCAAACCGTCTCTGGAAGTCGATAAGATTAACTGTTAATATACTTTCAGTGATAGTTTACTCTGTCCATTTTAGACAAGTATTTTGAGGAAATTTTTCTTTTGCTTTCTCGAGGATTATTGAGGACTACTAATCGGCGTTGAATACTATATAATGGAAAGCTTCTACCGGTCTTTTCAAAAAAGTGGTGAAAGCGATGAAAGACTGTTTATTGAAAGTATTATGAAAAGTCAGTTTTCCAACTGATTTTTGAAAGCACTTATGAAAACTAAAGAAGGACCAAAGTGTGTCATCAGCTCGTTCAAGAAGCTGCACTGTAATTTGAGGGGTTTCAGGGGTGAACTTGTTTGAGCTCTTTTGCATTGCCTACTGAGTTCCGCAAATGAGTGATTCTATGTGTGTCGGTGATTAAAGAATTGTTGTGAACCATGCAGAAGAAACTGTTTATCCATTCATAATGCGTTGGGTTGCCATTGAAGTAACTTTAAAGGCGGTAGCATAATTGCGTTTTTTATGTTGAGAGGATCCTGTGGGTTTGTGTGAGTTGTGTCGGCAAAGACATTTCGGAGTGGTTGGTGCGGAACGAAATGATAATGACCATGTTGCATACACGGATAAGTATGTTAGTGGAAACTTGTCTACTAAATTTACTATTAGTCAAATTTGTAGCACTTTCGCTGACAACCGCAGGGTTATGAGGAACGGCATGTAACTGGTCAGTTTTGAGCATCGTTGAATAAAAGCACAAACAGTGTTATGTTGGCCGCCTGGGAGAATGCTGTGCAGCTGCTGGGTTATTGGAAATGCATCTGCAGAGGGGTTTCCAGAAAATTTTTGAAGCATTGGTTCTTGACATAATTGCTGTAACAATGAATGTGTTTTGGTCTCCTCTGGGCTGCGCAGTTCAGAAAAACATGTAGGAAGCAGCCTCCAGAAAAATTTTGATTGCTGTCATTGAAAGACGGATTATTGTTGCTGTTTTTTGAAAGCAATAGAGGGCCTGCTTAATCGCATGTGTGCATTTGATTGTTTGCAGTTTGGATTTGATCTTGCGAATCTACCGCTTGTTAAACTTTTCTTGTATCAAAAAGCAGGCAAACTTTTGTTGTTAGCTTGATGACGGGAGGGTACCCAACTAAAAATGAGGACTGGCGGCTGATTTGAGGTTATGTTTGTTGGAGCTGAGCTTAAGGAATAACAAGCTTGCATAGGCGGGGGAAAATAGAAACAAAACATTTTCTGTTGTCTTAGTCATTTAATAGTTATAGTTATAGTTCTAGTTCTACTTAGAGTTTGTCACGTGAGAAAAAAGAGAAAAAGGGGGAAATAACAAAAAGCAACACACAGAACTCAACGTAATAGCCGCAGAAAACGGCTGAAAGTATAACTCAGCAAAATATTGCAAAACAAATTGTCTTGAGCAGTAAATAACGTGTTACTGTGTCTTGAACTAGAAATATTCCTGAGCAGTAAATTGTTACTGTGTCTTGTATTCAAATTATTATTTTTGAGCAGTAAATTCTGTTACTGTGTCTTGCATCAACGAATTATTGGAGCTGAAATTCAACTGTTACAACCCCAACTTCTGGTATTCTCAACTTGTGAGTACAAACAGCAAAAGCCAACTTAAGTTTAAATTTAAATATTTTTGCACAAACAGGTCTTAGACATATATCTTTGTCTTCGATTTGTTTTTTTTTATCGGATTGAACTGGTATACATAAAGAGATCCCGTATTGTGTGATCTGTAGCAATCCAGTTCAAATTGATAGTTGAAAAAACTAAGATTAGCGAATAGTTACGAACTAAAATAGTTAATGCAACGGTAAGTACAGCAGAGCGGATATACAGTTACAAAAGCGAACTGAATAAACGAAGTATCTGGACAGATTTTGTAACCACTCAGAACGAACTGGGCGGTGTAAAACTTTCTTTGTGAAACACAAGGAGAGCAGCCGTTACATTTGGTCCGCCGACCCGGACAGTGGAATAAACTGCTGTCCAACCCAACAGTCGAAGTGACGAAGTCATCGACGAACGAGAACAAAACTCAACGAGCAATTCAACAACGCAAAGCCAATTAGGCAAAGTGCATTAGAAGTTGAATAGCAAGGCTTAATTAAAGCAATTAAACAAAAGGTACTGTAGATATTCAAGCTGCAGTCCCAAAGTACAAACGCAGTGACTCCGTCACAGAGTCAGGACATTTTGCTTAGACAGATTAGCAACTCCGAAAAACAAATCAAAGCAAAAATTCAGGAAGGCCAGGAACTAATCAGAAACAACGATAGATCAAGCAAACTCAAGACCATCTATAAACAGGTGCTGAAACTTGACGACTCTCTTTGCATTCTTAACCGAAAGCGAGCAAATTTTCTTCGTGATTCTGAATTGTTTGAACGTTACGAAGCCGACCGACTAAATTTCTTGCAAACATTAAACGCAGATTGGTTACGATACATTCACGGAGAAACAAACATGACGGATCAACAGAATCAAACCGCACAATTGACAAGCGATGCAGAACCAACTGCCGCTAAGTCTTCACAGTCTGTTGTGGGAGTTTCTCAACAAACTGCTGAACATGGAAACCCAAACATGGACAATGATTCAAAGGCCTCCTCTGATAAACGAGCTAAAAAAGCAGAAAAGCTTGCGGCTCTAGAGAAAGACTTTGCATCAAAAATGAGGTTGAAGAAAATTGAATTCGAATTGAAAAGGAAGGAGCTTGAAATGGAGATGCAACTTTTTGAAGAAGAAGGTGCACTGAAACTGGAATACGAGAAAGAAGCTCTTGACGCAAGAGCTTCAGATTCTGATGATAGTGCAGCCCCTAGTATGCGAAGTAGATCACCATTCAACTGGAAAACCCCGAAGAATAAAGATGTTTCCGGTTGGCTCGATAACTCGAATAAATTCTCCAACTTGCACGATTATAGTTTCGAACGTGCGAAAACCAGGATCGACAACAATTATCCCAGGGTAAGCTTCAATCGCGAAGGTGTACTTAAGTCACGGTCACCAAGTGGAGAGCGTGCCAGCGCAGCCCGGGAACAAGACAAGTTTAAGCGCAATAAACCAAGCAGTAGCAGTCAGCTACCTAAGTTGAAGTTGAGTTCATTCGATGGAAACCCCCTAGAGTGGCCGGAGTGGTCGAATATGTTCAAAGCGACGGTTCACCATCGCGATATACCCGACTCAGAGAAAATGAGCCACTTGAAAACTTTGTTGACAGGTAAAGCAAAATAAGCTATATCAGGAATGGGCTATTCGGGAGAATTCTACGCTCAAGCGTGGGAACTCCTGGGACGGAAGTTTGGGCGACCTTACCTAATTGTCGACGCTCAGCTTAACATGTTGCGCAAACAACAACCAATTCGAATGCACGACTCAACGGCTATAATTAATTACTCAATAACAAACAGCAACCTAGTTAATGTACTGAAGCAATACAACTATGAGGGCGACCTGCAATCAAGTTCAACACTGCAAGTGGCAATTGAAAAATTGCCCCCAAACTTGAAAGAAAAATGGTTCTTTTTCGTTGACGAGTGTCAAGAAGATAGGCCCGATCTCACTCTCCTTGAAAAATGGTTAGCTCGAATGGCTTTTGTCCATGAAGGAATGCCATCAACCAAGAGCGAACGGAAGGAAGATGATCGACCAAACGCTCAAACGCTAACAAAGAAAAACGTTTCTCAAAATCGTCAAATGTTACTGCGAGTTCGAATGCGAGCGAAACGAAGCAAATGCAAAACAACAACTGCCCACTAGCGGATGGCACTCATAAAATATGGAACTGTCCAACATTTAAGAACATGAATGTCACCGACCGCTATGCAGCAGTGAGAAAAGAACGCTTATGCTATGGATGTCTGGGGAAAGGGCATGCAATCAAAGATTGTAAAGTCCACCCGTGCGGTATAAATGGATGTACCAAAAAGCACAACAGACTGCTACACTCAGAAAACCAAATGGACGAGGGTAGTCACGCAGTTAATGTAAGCGCAGCAACAATCAACCAGAGTAACCAAGTTACTAGTTTTCTTCAAATAGTTCCGGTATCGGTTCAGAGCGGTGGTAACAGGTTGACTACCTACGCTTTCCTCGATAGTGGGTCAACAGTATCATTCATCGATCAAAGTGTCAAGGATCAACTACAAGCCAAGGGCACGGACGTTACGTTGAACATAGCTGGCATACATGGGACGCAAGATTTGAGGACAGAGAAGGTTCCTATCACAATAAAGGGACTAAATTCAAAGGTGCATTCAATTGAAGCGTTTGCACACCCATCAATCTCGTTGGGAAACACAACATATGATTACAAGGAACTGAAGAACAACTTCAGACACCTGAATGTTCTCACAAACAGAACATTCAACCTGATGGAAGTAGGCATCATACTTGGACAAGATGCCTACGAAATTCAACGTCCATTAGACTATAAGATTGGAACACGAAGTGAGCCTTTCGCCGTCTTAACAGAATTAGGATGGGTAGTCAGTGGTCCCATGACAGGCAAGAAAAGTCAAAATGTTTGTCATTTCGCCTCCACAGAAGATGTGAAAGTGGCTGAAAATATACAATCATGGTGGGACATAGAAACCTATGCTTCCAAAATAAATGTTGTAAGTCAATCAAAGAAAGAGCAGCAAGCTCAGAAATTTCTAGAGAGCACGACAAAGTTTACAGGCGAGCGGTACGAAGTGGGCATGCTCTGGAGTAAACCAGAACCCAATCTCCCAAACAACTACGGCTCGGCCCTTGGTCAGCTCTACTCACTGGAACGAAGATTCCAACGAGACCCAAACTTAAAAGAATTGTATCAACAGTCAATTGATACAGATGTTGAAAAAGGATTTGTGAAGATCCTTGGCAAATCGGAAGTCAAAGGCACTCTCGGAAAGGAATGGTATTTGCCACACCATCCAGTACTAAACCCCAACAAACCGGGTAAAGTTCGCCGTGTTTGCAACGCTGCAGCAAAATACAAGGATATATGCCTAAATGACAAGTTGTTAGCCGGACCCGATCTACTACACGGATTGATCGGAACAATATTCAGATTTCGAGAAGGACCAATTGCCCTAACCGCAGATATTGAATCAATGTTTCTGCAAGTGCAAGTTCCTGAACGGGATAAAAGCTGCTTGAGATTTTTGTGGCGACCAACAATGAACGAACCTGTGCAAATATACGAGTATCAACGTCATGTTTTTGGAGCAAAAAGTTCACCAACATGTGCCAACTACGCTCTGAAGCGATTAGCAATCGACAACGAGGACGAGTTCCCAATTGCAGCAAAAACAATCCAAAACAGCTTCTACATGGACGATCTCATCAAGTCAGTCGAAACACCTGAAGAAGCAATCAATGTTTTCAAACAACTGCAACCTCTTCTCTCTAAACATGGATTTGAACTGAAGAAGTGGATCACCAACAGCGACGCGGTAACCAACGCAATCCCAGAGGACTTAAGATGAATCAGCAAAACAAAGCAGGTTGAAGTAGAACCGAGCCAGCAAGGGTCATCGGTGCTTGGGCTTCAGTGGACGATAACCGATGATAGTCTACAGGTTTGTAGAGGAACAAGCAAAGAAGTTGAGAACCCAATCACCCAAAGGAAGATCTTATCTCTAGTTTCTTCAGTGTTTGATCCTCTTGGACTGTTTGCACCATTCAGTGTTCATATGAGACGACTCCTGAAGAGCATCTGGACAAAAAATGGACAACATTGGGACAACTCAGTAGAACCTAACGAAGAAGAAGAGTTTCTGAAATGGAAAACGCAGCTTCCAGAAGTAGCAGAAACCAGCATTGATAGACGATACTTCAGCACAGCCAAGGACAAATGGGAACTTCATGTGTTTGCCGACGCGTCTGAAGATACAATGTGCGCAGTGGCATACCTACGTTCAAAGCCCAAAGAATACTCAGCAGACTTAGCATTTGTAATCGGAAAGTGCAGAGTCGCACCGATGCGACACCTTTCCATACCACGCTTGGAACTACAAGCAGCAGTGATGGCGGTGAGACTCAAAGAACAGATAGTGAAGGAACACGAATCGACGATTCACGGTTGTAACTTTTGGACAGACTCCACTACTGTTCTGCAATGGATTCATAGCTCCCACCGTAAGCAACAGGTGTTTGTTGCAAACAGAGTAGCTGAGATTTTGGATACAACTAATGTTTCACAGTGGAATCATGTGAGTGGTATTAACAATCCAGCTGACATCGGGACACGAGCGATCAATGTTGACGAACTTAAGAGAAGTGAATGGCTCACTGGGCCGGCCTGGTTGAAGCAACGAGAGAACGAATGGCCTGAACAGGTGAATTTAACATTTGCTTCAGACGAACAGAACGATCAGATGGTCTTCTCAGCAAAGGTTGAAGAGAAGAAGCTGATGATTCAGTGGGAGCGATTCAGCAATTTCAATCGAATTGTAAATACAATGGCATACGTGCAGCGTGTATTCAAAAAACACAAACCGGCAACAAAAACACTAAGTGTTGAAGAAAGAGAGGGTGCACAAGCAAGCATCTTCAGACTGTTGCAGCAAGAACAGTTTGCTGAAGAGATAAAATCTCTCAAGGTTGAAAAGGAAATTCCAAAAAACAGCAAAATCCTCCAGTTTTCACCATTCATTGACCAGCAAGGACTTATCCGTGCTCAAGGCAGAATAGGTAAAAGTCAATTGAACTTCGAAACCAAGCATCCAATACTGTTACATTGGAAGCACCATGTAGTTGAATTATTCTTGCGAAATGAACACAAGAATAATCATCACGAAGGTACTGAACATGTCAGAAACATAGTTCAGCAGAAATTCTGGATCCTAGGCATACGAAATGCTTTGAGATCGATCAAAAACAAATGCATTAGATGGGCAATCGATCAGTCACGGAGGACGTTCTGTCAACCACGATGTGTCTTGTTGAACAGACGCTGAATGCTAGACCGCTGACACAAGTCAGTTCTGATGCTACCGATTTAGAAGCTATTACTCCAAACCATTTCCTACTTGGCAACAAGAACCTTTGTTTACCGTATCTATCAGGTGCAGAGCAATTTGTTGATCATAGAAAGCTCTTTCGACAAACACAAGCTTACGCAGACCTCATCTGGGACAGATTCCGTAAAGAATACTTGCCAACGTTGAATAGTCGAAAGAAATGGCAGACCACAACGGACAGAAGTCTTCAGCAGGGTGATCTTGTGTGGTTAGTGGAAGACAGTGACAAACGTGGATATTACAATCTGGGTCGAATAACCGAAACATTTGAAGGTTCCGACGGAGTGATTCGATCAGCGAAAATCCGCACAAAAGATGGATTCTACAAGAGGCCCGTAGTGAAGCTCGCTCCAGTACTACCAACTGACGATGATGTTTTCACGAAGGAAAACAGGGCCGGCGATGTTGGAGCTGAGCTTAAGGAATAACAAGCTTGCATAGGCTGGGGAAAATAGAAACAAAACATTTTCTGTTGTCTTAGTCATTTAATAGTTATAGTTATAGTTCTAGTTCTAGTTACAGTTTGTCACGTGAGAAAAAAGAGAAAAAGGGGGAAATCACAAAAAGCAACACACAGAACTCAACGTAATAGCCGCAGAAAACGGCTGAAAGTATAACTCAGCAAAATATTGCAAAACAAATTGTCTTGAGCAGTAAATAACGTGTTACTGTGTCTTGAACTAGAAATATTCCTGAGCAGTAAATTGTTACTGTGTCTTGTATTCAAATTATTATTCTTGAGCAGTAAATTCTGTTACTGTGTCTTGCATCAACGAATTGTTGGAGCTGAAATTCAACTGTTACAACCCCAACTTCTGGTATTCTCAACTTGTGAGTACAAACAGCAAAAGCCAACTTAAGTTTAAATTTAAATATTTTTGCACAAACAGGTCTTAGACATATATCTTTGTCTTCGATTTGTTTTTTTTATCGGATTGAACTGGTATACATAAAGAGATCCCGTATTGTGTGATCTGTAGCAATCCAGTTCAAATTGATAGTTGAAAAAACTAAGATTAGCGAATAGTTACGAACTAAAATAGTTAATGCAACGGTAAGTACAGCAGAGCGGATTTACAGTTACAAAAGCGAACTGAATAAACGAAGTATCCGGACAGATTTTGTAACCACTCAGAACGAACTGGGCGGTGTAAAACTTTCTTTGTGAAACACAAGGAGAGCAGCCGTTACAATGTTCTCGACCATTGACTTATCAGGCAGTGTAGACACGTAACTGACTGGTTAGACTGTTCCCTTGACTGATATTGAGCTTGCTTGTGAAACATGCTGACTTCAGCTGATGAGAAGAAAATAGTGAAAATAGGATTTACTCCGTGCTGCTTTAGCTGCTCATTTGAACTGTTTTTGTCACGCAGCGCCCAATTTTGGAGGTTTCCACGCCAACATCCACTTTTCCCATATCAAAATTAGGGAAAGAATGAGACTGCTGTCCTTATGGCTGATTATTTATTCAAGACCTATTGCTAAAAGGATGAAGTGTTTCCAAGCCAATTGAATCCACTACATGATTTGTGCCCGGTTTTCGCTAGGGAGGAAATACTGCCCTGAGATCAGGACAGGTGCTAAATCTGCTTCGACAGTGAAAAGGTTTGTTTCAAGAAACAAAATCGACTTCATCGTTCTTGCCATAATTAGGTGTGGTTGAATCACTTCAGTGTCGACCACTGCGTCAGGTTGAACGTTTAAGGTTACGAATGTTTCTCGAGTATCAGTGTTAGTTGTTGGTGTTGATCTTTGTGAATTTGGAATTTGGTTGGTTGAATTAGCAATGCTGGTATCATCCCGAAACCTCGCTGACGATTGACTTAGTTGACCATAATTGTCCAGGGTGTCAACTGCCGCCTCGTATTGTTGAAAGTAAGAGTTGAGAGATTTGTCTGTCTAGTTTTGATGTTGATTTGCTGTGATGTGTTTTCTCTCTCATGACAGATTCTGTTTTCTTGTCAAATTTGCTGTGTAATGTCTGTGCTCTGCCTATGAGAAATGTCAGTGACTTGAAGCTCTTGCGCTGTTCTAGTGTTTTTTTAATCGGTCAAATTGAGTTTTGAAAGACATCTTTGTTGACTTACACATATTAGTTGCCAATTGACAATCGTCGCCGTTTCTGAGACATTGTTTTTCCTGCTGTTTGTCTGTTCTTTTCCGTCCTGTATAGAAGTGAGACCTTTTTCGATCCGACTATTTGGACCTTTTTCGATCCGACTTCTCTAACCCCTAAAAGTAGCACAAAAAAGTCGAAAGTTTACCGCCAATTTTAAAGACAAATTCAAATTCGACACCGTTAATCGTATAAAGTTGATTGTTGTTAAATGTTAGATTACTTTTTCTGATACGCTGCGATTAGACAACAACAGTGACAGAGCATTTGAAGGCGTTTTCAGGCGTAGAACAAACTTTTGTTTTTCAAATCCATGTTTTTCCAAAGTAGATGCAAAACAATGAAACGTCTCTTTGCAGAGTTGTAAGACTTTGCATAACCTTCTTCAAACTACTAGGATAACTTCTGTAACCTTGCGTTTGATGTTGTTGAAAATCCTCCTTCGGTAACATCTGAAACCGATGGAGGAAGCGATGAATTTCTTCTATGTGGTGACTTTTGCAACCAGGGGATTAAGGACTTCGACAGTAACGTCTGAAAATGTGAGGGACTGGAAAAAATGTCTCAGTTCGAGCAAATGCTCTCGACTTTTTGCAGATATTGTAGTAAGAGTTAATACTGTCGAAAAATCAAAAACACTAAATTGACAGGTTCTCTTGAAAATATTTTTGAATGCAGTTTTGAGGAGCTTGGATTGTCATTTTTTCTGGCTCGCAAAAACACTTTAAAACTTGCTCAGTTTTTGGTGAGCTGGTGTTTTTGGTTACAAAACCAAGGCAAAACTAGAGAGTAATGTGTATATGGTGGACTCCGGGCCCCCGAGCCATGGAGACATATACACATATTACTCAAATTTTCCATTTTTCATATTTACCTTATTTTGACTGATATTTACACAAAAATTTTTTTTCTTGTAATTTTTTACTTGATTTAGAAAAAATAATATAAAAAATAATTTAATATATGTTGTCATACAAATATTAAAATAATATAATAATTTATTATTTGTTCTCATACCAATATTATAATTCAACGAAGTTCTTTTGCAAATTCACTGATAGAACCTAAACTCACCATTACTATCTTTAATACCTTTATCATCAAATGGATCTATAGCTATTTTTTATTGTTCTTTTGTTTCTAAATTATGCCTTTTGCTATCAATAGTATAATTAGTTACATATTTACTTTTACCTTCATATATAGCATTAGTATAATCTTCCAAAATAAAAATAAAACAAAAAAAATTAAAGCA
The DNA here is from genome assembly GCF_964194025.1 of Convolutriloba macropyga. Lineage (NCBI taxonomy): Eukaryota > Metazoa > Xenacoelomorpha > Acoela > Convolutidae > Convolutriloba > Convolutriloba macropyga. The sequence continues at coordinate 27,800,918 of NC_134473.1, forward strand.
AAATTTACATTTCACTCTTAAAGAGTGATTCACTCTTATTCGGAGTGATCCCCCAGTAGAGAATATCGCTCTTTTCACTCTTAAGGAGTGATTCCCTTTTTTTATATTTTTTATACTTTTTATTTCAAATTATCTATACTTTTCAATAAATTTATATTTTCTTTTAATTTTTCTATATTTATTCCATTATTAATAAGAAATAATACAAAATCATAATATTTACATGAGCAATCTTCTTCATTTTGTCTAATGGCTAAAGTACTTTCAGTTCTAGAACTTTGTTTTTCAGTTAGATTTCTACTAAATCCTTTTGTTAATTCTACACCTGGATGCTGTTTCTTTACATGGGCTCGTATCCCATCATATCTCACAATAGAAGCACAATATGGACAATTAACTTTAGCTGAAGTACAACTTCTACATGTATACTTACTCTCATCAAAATCAGTTAGTGGTTTTATATAATTACATTTATTACAATTTCTGATTGGTGTAACCACTTCGTGGATCTGCGGGGCAGTTGGGGTACCAAGGACTTCGTCCCTTTCACTGATTAATACTTCTGAGTTATAGTTAGGGTTAGGATTAGGGTTAGGGTTAGGATTAGGGTTAAGGTTAGGGACTGAGTTATAGTTAGGGTTAAGGTTAGGGACTGAGTTATAGTTAGGGTTAGGGTCTGAGTTAGAACTGGTGTTATAACTAGAATCAGAACCAGAACCAGAACTAGAATCAGAACCAGAACCAGAACTAGAGCTAGAACCAGAATCAGAACTAGAGTTAGAACTTGAGCTAGAACTTGAGCTAGAACCAGAACCAGAACTAGAGCTAGATTCATTTTTTAAAGAACAACCCCATGGAGAAAAATCATTAGCACAAATAGCACTTATTGTTATATTACCACATATACATTTATCAATTTTATCTTTATGACATGATTCGTAATGATATTTTAAACAAGCAATGTTTCCACATTTATAGTTACACTCTAAACATTTTATAACCATTTATAATTGGTCAAATCTGCGAATTTGCAAACGAGCTTCGCTCGTGGTTAACCAAACAACTCCGTTGAGCAGTTTGGTAAACCACGAACAAAGTTCGTTGGAGAACCCTGAGCAAAGCTCGTTCACTGATTTCAATTATACTCAACATATATATTTAGCCAATATCTCAATTACATCTTTAGTATTATCTTTAGATTTGATACACTCTGCTAAATATTTATTTCCTAACGTATTGAGTATATTAGTTTTACATCTCTTATCTAAAATTGCTTCAAGGTTTAATTGCATTTTATTTTTAACATAATTTATAATTTCATTTCTAAATTCTTCATTATTTACATATAGACTGTTTAAATTCTCTCGTCCCTCTTTATTTAAAATTCCAGTATATTTATGAGTGTAACTGCTTCGCAGATTGGGCTTCGCCCATGTTTCTCCATCTGTATATTCCCTTTCATGTTCCAGATCTTGATCTTGATCTTGATCTTGATTTCTGCCAAATCCATAGTTCAATAATGTACTTGTTCTATTCAACATACTACTCGCTGCAGTTGCCATATGTCCGGCATTTCTTACTGTTATATCAGGACTCATGAAATTATATATCATTAAACCTGAACTTATTATACCTAAAATAGTTGAAAATAATCTAAGACCATTTGCTTTAACCACTTCCTGAGTTAAAACATCATTTTGTATTTTAATATCTTTTAATGTAAGAATTTTATTAAAATAAAACTGATAATTATCATGACTTATAACATTTCTATCTGTTGCATTTATCATGAGTGGTTTCATATATGCTATAAGTTTATTTATATCTTCTCTTCCTAACTCATCTTTTAAACTGAGAGCTTTTAAATCAAGGAAACGAACTCTTGAATCATATATCATTGTTCTATTACTACTAATAATAATAAAAGTATTTTCCTTTTTATTATATTTAATTATACCATAACGAAGTTCATCTGACATTCCATCTGTACAATTATAATAGTTACTACTTAATTCACTAATTATTTTATTGAAGTCATGTTCACATTTATATATTTCATTAAAGTTTTTAAATAGATCAGGTCCATTATAAGTTGTTAAATAAATAGTATCACAACTCATTCTTGCTATATTAATTATTTGAGCTGATTTATGACACATTACAATCATTTGAATATTATAATGTCTTCCTTCAGTAAAATAATAACCTATATCCTTATTTAACCTATCACCCATGTCATCAAGTACTATTACACAATTTTGAAATTTATACATATTATTTTTTGTGATCATATTTATATCACATTTATTAAACCCAGTATAAAACTTATTAGACTCAGGATCTATCCAGTCTCTGTCATCTTTGCACACTATAATTATATTTTTAGCTTGATTTTGATCTTGATTTTGATCTTGATTTTGATCTTGATTTTGATCTTGGTTTTGATCTTGATTTTGATCTTGATTTTGATCTTGATTTTGATCTTCATTTTGATCTTGATTTTGATCTTGGTTTTGATCTTGATTTTGATCTTGATTTTGATCTTCATTTTGATCTTGATCTCTGACTGAGTATAATTTTAAGTATTGTCTAATAAAATATGTTTTGCCAGTACCAGTTCCACCATAAACAATAGTATGTAATGGTGACTTTTCATATTCAAATCTAACTAGACTCCTATTCATAAATCCACCAAAGCTTTCTTCTAGTTTTGCATATTTACTCGGTATTGAATCATATACTATAAAACAAAATATAATTAAGAAAATAAAAATTATAACCACGCTACCTGTCTCCATTTTTATAAATGAAAACATAGATAAATATAGACATAATTAGACTTATAATTAGACTTATAATTAGACTTATAATTAAACTTATAATTAGACTTATGGGTCTTCGACCATCCGTGTAACGGTTCCACCGATGCTTCGCAATAATTAGAGTTATAATTAAACATTAATAATATTTATAAGAAAATGCTTATCCTAACTTTTGAGGAATTCAATAATAAATTTAATATTGATAATAGTGCTATGAGTGATATCAGAATAAAAGATATAGGTAAAGATATAAGTCTAACACCAATTGAAATTGTAATGAGAGATCAAACTCCAAATAACGTAAGTGAACCCAACTCCAACATTATTGTAAATTTACATCCAACTGAAGGTACACATTGGGTTTTAGTTATAAGAAGAGAAGGTGGTCCAGTGTATTACTTTGATAGTTTTGGTATAGAAACTCCTCCATTATTCTTAGAAGAGTATGTCAATCTAGGCTCTAATGAAAGAATACAACAATATGATGAATCTTATTGTGGGGCTTATTGCTTATACATGATCTATCTTATTGATAGAGGATTTAGAATTAACAATGCTTTGAATATTCTAGTTAATCAATGTAAATATCCAGGAATGTATAATGAGTGTTTCTGTTTGGGTTGTAATGATAAAGTTATTGATAATGATAAAGTTAATGATAATCAGGGAACGGACTCCGTCCGTGGCATGCCAACCTGCTTCACAGATGATAATGTTAATGATAATGATAATGATAATGATAATGATAATGATAATGTTAATGATAATGATAATGATATTGATAATGATAATTATAAAGATAATGATCTACGAAGTAGCTTCACTAATAATAATAATGATAATGCTAATGATAATGCTAAGGATAATGATAATGATAATGATAATGATAATGTTAATGATAATGATAATGATAATGTTAAGGATTATGATAATGTTAAAGATAATTTTATATATCTATTTGATGAAAAACATCAAAGGGGTAAACCTAACAACAAAGAATGTCCTACTAATAATATATCTGTAAACATAAATGATGATCTACAATCATGGCTAAATGATGATGATATAATTACTGAAGCCGCATTCCCAGATAACTTTAGATGTATAATATCTGGTCCTAGTGAATGTGGTAAGACATTCTTATTGAAAAAACTAATTCTAGCTAGTATATACTTTGATAAGCTATATATCATTGGACCTACTGGTGATCAGTACCATGGTATAGAAAGAATAAACCCAAAAGCAGATGTTGAATTTATTAAAGATATAAAAGATTTACCATCTCCTGATAAACTACCCAAAGACTTAAAGAAACTAATGATATTCGATGATGTTAGAGCCAAAGAACCAGTTATTAATGAATACTTTTGTAGGGGTAGACATAATAATTGTAATATGATATATCTTAATCAAAACCTGTTCTCTCTGGATAGGCAGAGTGTTAGAGAGAACTGTAATCTATTTATTTTATTTGAACAGAGAGGTAAAGCCCTCATATCTATATATCAAGATTTCTTTAATAATGTGGAACTTAGTTATAATGATTTTGCTAATATATGTAATAAGGTATGGAAAGAGCCTTATAATTACATTGTCATTGATATAACTAAAAATAAAAATTTTAATGGTAAACTAAGAATTAATTGGGATCGGAGAGTTTTGTAGTTTAATTTAAGTGTAAGTCTAAGTCTAAATCTATGACTATGTCTAAGCCTAAGTCTAAGTAAAGTCTAAGTCTAAGTCTGTAACTAAATCAAACAGACCTTCGGTCTGTTAACTATATTAGATCAACGAAGTTGTTGCTGGTTACACCAGATGTAAAGTAAAACTTAATACATCACCATTAAAGTCTATAGGTCTTCCATGCTCATCTTTAATATGAAACTCTATATATTCTATTCTATCTTTAGTTACATTTTGATATAAGATATTAGTTGGTATAATATTTATCAAGTAACCTGGTGGTTCAGTTAGATTAAAAGTATATAATATGTCTGTATCCTTACCATTATCTTTAAAACCAGATATCACATTACAATGAATGTTAATATTACTAAAACCCATAATATCAACAATTTTCTGAGATGTATATTTACCTTTATTATAAACTATTTTTCTAAATCCTAGTAATGGGGCTATTGAATTTTCTATGTCAAAGTTAATTGCACCTTGTTTTACTTCCATTAAACTTTTCATTGTATTCTTATCAATTTCTATTATAACATTACCATTAGTTTCTTCTTTTATTAATTCTGCTATTTCATATAATTCATATGCACCTGGTGTAATACCTAAAAGACGGGTATTTGACCATGTTTCACTTTGGGTATCATATATGAGTTGATTGTTCATTCTATTCACATTAAACACTGAGTTATAAACTGATAATCTGATTAAACCTAATTTTGTTTTATTAAGTATAGGTTCACTAAAGTTAAACTTTCCTGTTGGCTTTATCATTCTAAAGTTAAGTGTGTGTTCTTCTTTAGTTTTAGTTAAAGCATCATGTATCTTTTGTAGTTCCCATAAGATTAAGTTATCAGTCATTTTTTATCTAATAAAAATGGATTTTAATTTGGATGCAACTTATGGTTATAATAATGATATACACAAAAGTAAGATTATAAAGTATAAACCGAATAATCTGGCAACAATGAATACAATCAATACTAACATTAATATTATACTCAATAGAGAAGAGAATCATTTAAATATACACGATTCATATCTAGAGATAGAGTTTGTTGTATCAGATGATGCTGGGGGTGTATTTGCTAATAATGCTAATATTAGATTAGTTAATTATGGTATGATGGCATTGTTTAGTTCAGTTAAACTTGAAACTAGTGGTGGTAGGACCATTGAATATATAGATCATTGTCATCCTAATCTATTGATGTATAAGTTATTAACTAGTACTGATGATGAATATGAGTGTGGTTTCGTTAGAAATCAAGGTAATAGAGATAGTCAATTTAAAGGTGATCATGCTGCTGCCGAACGAGGTCATATGTATATGATGGTTAAGATGAGTGATCTATTTGGTTTTGTGAATGATTTAAAAAAGATTATATATGGTTTAGGATTTAAACTAATATTAAAAAGAAATAATAATGATAGAGCTCTATATAGAATTAATGCTGGTGCTGATGCAGTAGCTAATGATGGTAATATAGAAATTAGAGATATATCATGGTGTGTGCCTAGTATTGATCCTAGTAATGATAATAGAATTATTGTACAGAAAGGATTAAATAAAAAGAATAATATAGACTTCAGTTATTATGAAAGAAAGACATTTTATAAGAACGTACCTAATGCTACTAACTTCTTGTTTGATTTAGGTATGGAAAGTGGTATGGAAAGACCACAATATATAATAGTTGGTTTTGAAAATAATAATGTTAATGAACAAACTCATGATGCAAGTACATTTCATATAATGAATGTTACTGAATGTTATTGTAAGATTGGTAGTGAGTTTTATCCTGAAGATAGAATGAATATTATTTATGGTACCAATAATTATAATGAGGCTTTTAAAGAGATTGTTAGCTTTAATAAAGATTATAATGGGCTACCATATAATATAAAACCGTATATAAATCATAGAACATTCAAAAGTAGTTATAGAATATATGTATTTGATACTAGATATCAAACTGATCATATAGGTCCACAACCAATACAACTTAATTTTAAATTTAGTGCTGCAGTTGCCGATGTTATATGTCATGCATTAGTATTAACTAGAAAGGTTATTAGAGTTAGTAGTGATGGTAATAAGATGGTTGATATAGTCTCGTAGAGACTAATAGCCAGAGGCTTATCATATAATAGATATAATTATAATTATAATTAAAGTCCTTATCATTGTTTCCTACTAGTCTTAACAAAACCTTTAGCATAAATAGTATCTAGTTTCTTTTTATTCTCTAGAGACAAACCTCTAGCTTCAAGTTTAGTCTTCGAGCTTCGCTCGCGGGCAGAGCCCGTAGGCTTAGACTCAGTCTTAGGCTTTGTCTTATGCTTAGACTTCGAGCTTCGCTCGCGGGTGAAACCCGTAGACTTATTCATAACAACAAAAGGATTATACTTTTTAACTTCCATTATTTTTTATATATAGAAATGAGTCTTTTAAATAAGTTCAAAACCAATTCAAATTGTGTTGGTGGCAGACATTATAGTGGCACTAATAACATAAGAGGAGCTATTACACCAAAAGGTACTAAAATGTTAAGAGGATCCTGCACTAAATGTGGAAGGAATAAATCAATGACAGTATCTGATGCAACAATAGAAGCAGAGGGATTGAAAGATTTCTTTAAAAGTGTTGGTAGAGCTACAGTTAACTTTGGAAAGAAAGTTGCTAATAATCCAATAAGAGCATTAGAGATTGCAAGTAAAATAGGAACTGCAGCGGCATCTAGAAACCCTAGAGCTGCTTTATCAGCCACACCTGATTTAATTAAATTTGCAACTACTGGTGAAGGTATAAAGGTAGTACAAAAAGGAAGAGGTTTATACTAAGGTACAAAGAAAAGATAATTATTTGATTATGATTATATTTATGTTTTTGTTTATGATTATGATTATCGGTATATATTTATACTAATATTATTATTACTAAAGACATTGTTATTACTAAAAACTAATAACTTTAGTTTAAAAAAACACTTAATTTATTTTTCTTGTTCTTCTTATAATCCTCATATACCTTGACTAATTCATTATATTCATCATTATCTATTTTATTATCATTCATTGATTTAGTATATAGTTTGTTAAATTTATCACTAAACTGTTTAGCTAGAATATGCATTTGTGAATACTTTATAATTTTATTTCTTATTTTAGTATTAATTGTTTTTGATAATGAACCACAAACAGTTGCTGTAGCAAAAGCTGTGGGTATAGAATAAGGTAATCCTATACCTGTTAATGCAACTGATGTTATTGTTGCTGTTGTTGCAATTGATGATAATAGTATTTCTGTTATCTCAGCTACGTTAATATAATTTTTATATCTACTTAACTTCTTATTATAATTATTAGTTTCAGTTTCATAATAATTTCTAATATCTTTTATAATGTTAATATTATTGTTAAATTTATTATTAGCTTGAATCTTTTCATTTATCCGCTGTTCATTGACAGCAGCAGCTTCACGCATCAACCGTTCCGATACTGATGATAAATCTGGATACAGTAAGCTCTCACTCGGTGCTGTTGGATCAGTGAAACTACTTCGTAGATTGGTCATTTTCATTAGTGAAAAAACTTTCTATTTGTTTCGTTATATCTTCTTGTTTAAATCTATAATGCATCTCAAGTCTGTCTTTCTCTTTATTATCAAGTAACTTACTTCGTAAAAGTATAGAAATTATATATATTACTATAACACCTCTAAGAGATTTATTGTATTCTTTCATTTCCCTTAGACCATTAGTAAACATATCATCTAAATGTATGTTGGTAACAATCTGATTAAACTTATTATTATCAATCTCTTGTTTTAATTGATTATATTTAGAGATAGTATCAGCAGCAACTTTATTACAAAAGTTAACAACATTTGTGACTTCATTTGCTGATTTAATGAATTCTTTAATTAGATTTTCATTAACTTGTGTTTCATTTAGTTGTAATGTTTTAGTTGTAACTTTATCAAAATCACCTTTTCTTAGTTCCGTTATGTTTCTACTTAAAATTTCTATTTTATTAGAAGAGGATAATAGGTTATTGTCACAATACTCTTTATTAACCACATCCTTTTCATCTAACGGAGGATGTACATTTGTAATTTTATAGGTATCCTTCATGTCAATATTATCATTATCTCCTAGGAATAACCCACGAGCCTTACTTAGTGTTAGGTTGTTTGTTGATGTTAATCCGAGAAGTGAGTTCCCTGATTGATTTTTAGCCTGGTTAAATCTATTTCTTGTCATTATTTATATTAAGAAATATCTATATTTAATGATTCTAAAACTTTATTATTAGATTCAAAGTCAAACTCGGATTTTAATAATTCCTGTTCGTAATATTTACCTTCTATTATCTCTCCATTAATATCTTCTATTTTATATGTTGGTGGTTGTGTTTTTAGAACTTCATTAACTTTAAACAGTTCTCTATTCCAATTAGAAGTGTAACCTTTATAGAAGATATTACGTTTATCTGCGTTTCTAACATAATCACCAACTTTAAATTTTGGCTTAATATTCTTAAAAATAAAAGTGTATTTAACCTTATCAGGATTATTAGAAGCATCAACTGGTGTCATATCAATTGTTGAATGAATGTTATTGTTAAGACTGCATCATTTAATATATTAACCCAATTACCATCACCATTGATGAACATTGGTTTATTTATTATGTGTAATAATGTTCTATTGAATCTCTCTATAAACACAGCTTTTAAATCACTATAGGTGGAATATAGTTCTATCTGCGAAGCAGTTTCACTGATCCCTGAAGCGGCTTTGCCGGTTTTATATTCTTTAAGTAAAGATTTAAATGTTTTATTGTAAAACTCACTACCTCTATCTACCCATAACTTTTCTGGTTTTCTACTTTCAGAGCCACCTTGTGGAATTTTGCCTAATACTAATTTAAAGCCATTAGTTATAGATAAACCAGATTTATTCTTTAATGGAATAGCCCATGCATATTTTGTGAATATATCTATAACTGTTAATATAAACTTATAATTATTATTTTATTTACTTAAAGATGACTTATCAATTAAATCAGCTGACCATGTTTCATCTTTATATAATGGTATTATTCTTACCCTTCTAAACTTTGTTATTTGAGGACTAAATACTTCTTTAGCTAGGAGTTGTTGTTGTTTTTCCATCATTATTCATTTACCATAGTTAAAAACAAAATTATCTAGTTGTTCTTGATTAATAATATTCATAGATAATAGTTGCTTAGATATATATAGCATTTCATCATATAATCCGTCATGACCAGCTTTTGTTTCTAGTATTAATAATTCTAATCTTTTTACTAAATTATTTGGATCTGCAAAGCAGGTTCCCTGATCCACGTAGTGGTGACAACTTTGCTGGTTGGTATCTAACCCTCTGCCAAATATATCATCTCTTACTTCCATTATACGTTTTATTGTTCTATATCTAGCGCTTTTCTTATCCCCTTTTCCTAAATTATATCTAATATCCTTTAAAAACTTTTTAATTTTGTTTTCATCTTCTTCGATATCATCGTTATATGTTACATTTGGGTTAGTGAGAAATTCAATAAATCCTTCTGAGAATTTGTATATATTATCCCTAACTAAAAATGCACCCTGCTCTAGGGTTATATCAACACCATTCATTTTGTATCTTCTAGTAGGCAAATCTACAAGATTTAATTTTAATTGAGGATTAGTTTGAGTCCCCTTTTTATGAAGATTCTTGGCTATCTTTGTATCAACAAAAACTGGTGCTATTTCTTGAGTTTCCTCTATGGTCCCCTTTAACGTTTCATTAATCTTAGAAGTGTTTTCACTGATCTGGGAACCAGCTTCCTGGATCCGTGAAGCGGTTTCACCCATCTGAGAAGCGGCTTCTCCTATCTGAAAACCAGCTTGTTCGATCATCTTAGTTTGTTTATCCAACTCTTGATTTTGCCAATCTATTGCTCTTAATGTTTGTTCATTATGAGCTAGCCATGTTTCATTATTTGCATTTAGTGTTTTAGTTAAAGGATCAAATAACTCTTCTATTTCACCATAATATTCTTGTTGTTTTAATTTATCTTCTAATCTATTCTTTCTGTTTTGTTTTTCTAAATAATTTAATTCTATAAGTGTTTCTAGTTTGGTCATTTTTATAAAAATAATTATCACAATGCATTATATAATCTAATAGCGGCTTCAATAAACTTTCTATCATCATTAATTGTTAATTCTTTAATAAACTTATTATAATTAGTTATAGCTTTACTTCAATCTGGGAACCAGCTTCGCTGATTGGTGAAACCACTGCGTGGATATTATATTTCTTTGCATGTTCTAAGAATCTTTCTTTTGTATGATGAAAGCTATATCTATGGAGATATATGCATAACCTACAATAGAAATGTTTAAATCTATACTGAGAGATGTGTTTATTTACTTTACACATTCTGCATACTAAATATTGATTAGGATCATTATGATGCTTACTCAAATGATCATGTCTCTCTCTATATGTTATAATTTCCTTACATACAAAACATTGGAATGGTTTACTCTGACAATCGTCGCAACACCAACACCATGCCTTATTTTTACATTTATCACATTTGATGCTAATCATTTTTATAGTATTGAAAAGATATATAAATAATAATATTTCAAAATTTAGTATATAAAAATGAATCAACAAGATTATACCGGTTACATTCATTCCACTAGTGAGCAAGTCCAATTTGTAAGTGAGCGAGCTCAATCTCATGGACAAGTCCAATTTGGGGGTGGACAAACTCAATCTAGTGATAGTAGTACAGCTATCCAAATGTTAAAAAACAAAAACAAACCAAGGGAAGAAATCAAACCTGAAGATAAAGAAGAACAAAAGAGGGAAGCAGAAAAAGGTTTAGAAGCAATCAGAAGGTTTAATCAGGTAAATCAAGAAGTAAAAGAGTTGCATGATAAACAGGTTGCTAAAACAAAACAAAGGAGTGAGGATTTGAAAAATCTAATGCTTGAAGCTGAGGCTAAATATCATCCAGATTTAGATCTGCGAAGCAGTCTCACTGATCAGTCTAAAGACTTAGATCTGCGAAACAGTTTCATTGATCAATCTAAAGATTCAGATAGAGATTCAGATAGAGATTCATCTGATGATTTTGTCTATGTCCAAAAGCCTAAAACAAATAAGTTTAAATGTGAAGAATGTAATGAAGAGTTAACTCAAAAGAATTCTCATAGACACACTCAATCACTTAAACATAAAAAGAATGTACGATTATACAATAGAAATAAATTTATTGAGAGTGCTAATGAGGATGGAATAAAATTTACTAATGAAGATATAGAGCAAAAGATAAATGAACAGTATTCTGAACTAGAGGGAATAAAGTATTGTGATAGTTGTGATATGTATCTTGATAACAATACTGCTTATAATAAACATGTGACAACAATAAAACATAAGAATAATGTAAGACTAAATGATGGAGAGATAATAAAAAATGGAGATAAGTTTGATTGTATAACATGCAAGACTAGTCTAAGTCAATATAGTGTGGAACAAAATTTTAAAACAAAGATGCATCTAGATAATGTTGTAGGAATAACTAAAGATAATGATAATGATAGAGACAGTTCAGGTTATTGTGGTATATGTAATACTAGATATGGTAATAAAAATGAACACAATGAATCAGATCATCATAAAGAAAAGGTTAAACAGAAAAAGCTTACTGATAGAAAGTGGAGAGAGAAAGTAAATGAATTAGGATTAGATCATAACATGAAGCATAATCAAATAATAATAACGAGTAGTGATCATGAAGATCCTAAATTCTTGAACATACTAGAGTCATTGCATAATATACATCCATATATTAAGTTTAACACCTTTGATGTAGTTAAGTATACAAAACCTACAGATGATCTACGAAGTAGCTTTACTAATCAAATAGAAGAAAACGAATTCACATTTAGACTAATGACTAGACAATATAATGGTCCTAATGATTTGGATATGTTGAATAGTGAACTAGAGACTAGAATGCAAGAACAAGAGATGAATCAATCTGGATGGAGTATGCAAAGATTTATCAAAAGAACTATGTATATACACAGGTTTTATCCTACTGGTGGATGTACTACTGAGTTACCATTCACATCTAGATATATACTTAATATAAAGAATACTGATAACAAATGTCTATTGTGGTGTTTAATTGCTTATCTACATCCTGCTAAAGATCATTCCTATAGAGTTAGTAATTATAATAAACCAGAATATATTGATGAGATAAAATTACCAAATGGGGTTACACCTCCATATGATTATTATCATTTAAAGAAAATACAAGAATTAAATAAAGATAAAGTATTATTTAATGTATTTAACCTAATTAAAAATAAAACTATTAATCCTGTATTAATCAATCATAATGATTCTAAAGGATGTAATATATTATTTTGGGATAATCATTACTTCCTATGTAAAGATGTATCATTCCTATTAAGAAAATCAACTAAACATAAATGTTATCCATGTCTGAAGTGTTGTGTATCATTTAGAACAGAAGATGCATTAAATAAACATTTAGAGATGTGTAATAATACTGGAAGAAGAACATTCCATAAAGATGAATATCTGAAGTTTGATAAGTTCCATTATAAGAATAGAGTACCATTTGCTATGTATTATGATTTTGAATGTATAATAAAAAATGGGAAACACTTACCTATTGCTTGTGGATTATATTTAAGAAGTGACTATCCTGATATATTAGAAGATAAGTATGAATTTTATTGTGGAGAAAAAGTAGTTGAATGGTTTGTAGAAAGAGTAGATTATTACAATAAATTATTTAAAGATATATTTAGTATAAATATTCCAATGAAAGAAGAGACTATTACTCCGTTATATAGTATATGTTATTATTGTAATGAGGAAATGGGTGAAGACGTTGTTAGAGATCATGATCATCTAAATGGTAAATTTAGAGGATATGCTCACAATAAATGTAACCTCCAAGCTAAGAATAATATTGTACCAATGTATGCATTTAATTCTTCTAATTATGATTATCACCTATTTATAACTAAACTAGCAAAGAAGACCAGAGTTAAAGTATTAACTAAAACTGATGAGAATTATATTAGTATTGATATGGGTTATGTTAAAGCATTAGATATGTTTAGGTTCTTCCATCCACTTAGCTTAGATGCCATAAGTAAGACATTGAGTAATGAAGAATGTATAACATTAAATAAATGTGGCTTAGAAAGACGTAAAGGTATATTCCCATATGAATGGTTTGATAGTATAGACAAACTACATGAAACAGCACTACCACCTAAGGAAGCATTCTATTCTAAGTTGAAACAAAGTGATATTACAGATAAAGATTATAAGCAAGCAATTGATTGTTGGAAAGATACTAAATGTGAGACAATAAAGGATTATATGATGTTATATCTTAAAACAGATGTATTGTTATCAGTTGATGTATTTGAGAAATTTAGAGCTATGTGTTTAGAATATTATGAAATAGATCCATGTTACACTTATTCTACTCCTGGGTTAACCTGGTTGTGTGGGTTGAAATATACTAATGTTTGGCTTAAGTATTATAAAGAAAACACAGTTAATATTTATGATACAATACAACACGGTATAAGAGGTGGGTTAGCTTCAGTATTAGGTAATTGTCATGTAAAATGTAAAAATAAAGAAATAGATCCTGAGTATACAGGGACAGAGAATTATTTAAAGTATTTAGACTTCAACTCATTGTATGCTTCTGCTATGGTACAACCTTTACCTACTGGTGAGATCAGAGTATGTGAAGATCTGGCATACACTAAATCTAGCTCTAATACTGGATACATCTATACAATTGATAAAAAGTATAATGATGAGTTGAGACAGAAAACAAAGAAATATCCATTCTTTCCTGAAAAGACAAAAGCAAACATTGATCAGTTTACAGATTATCAAAATGAAAATAAAAAGAAAGGATATAAACCTAATGAGAAGTTAATGCTAAAGTTAACAGATAAAGAAAACTATGTAATAGATGGAGAGATGTTAGATCGGTATTTAGATCATGGTTTAAAATTGGAAGATATTACAATTAAACAAAAATTAGAATATAATAAGAGTGAATGGCTAAAACCTTATATAGAGTTCAATATTCAGAAAAGAAAAGAAGCTAAAGCTAAGGGTGATAAATTTGGAGATGTATTCTTTAAACTAATGAATAATGCCTTTTATGGAAAAACAATAGAAAATGTATATAATAGACAAGATGTAGAGTTAGTTAATTATGTAGATAGATATATTAAATTAGTAGATAATATTAGTTTTAAATATGCTGTAGAGTTTGATGATGATCTAGTAGCTGTACATAAAACAAGAGGTAATGTTAAATTAGATAAGTTTAATTATATTGGATTTGTTATATTAGAAAAAGCTAAACTATTCATGTATAAAGCCATATATGATTACTTTGAGAAAGAGTTAGATTGTAGTTATCATTACACAGATACTGATAGTATATTTATAAACATAAATGTTCCATTGGATAGTACTATAGAAAAAGAAATGAATAAGATAAAAGGTATATTGCATAATAATGAATTAGGTAAGATGAAAGATGAAATACCTAATGATACTATTATGGAAGCTTGTTTCCTTAAAGCTAAAGCATATTGTTACAATACTGTTAAACGAGAAGAAGAGAAAAAGTTAAAAGGAATAACTAAGGCTACTATTAGAAACCAAATTAATTTAGAAGATTATACTAATGCTATATATGAAGGTAAAAGTAAATATGTAACTAATTATACTATTGATAGCAAAAGGCATAATTTAGAAACCAAAGAACAATATAAAATAGCTATAGATCCATTTGATGATAAAGGTATTGAAGATAGTAATGGTGAGTTTAGGTTCTATCAGTGAATTTGCAAAAGAACTTCGTTGAATTATAATATTGGTATGAGAACAAATAATAAATTATTATATTATTATAATATTTGTATGACAACATATATTAAATTATTTTTTATATTATTTTTTCTAAATCAAGTAAAAAATTACAAGAAAAAAAATTTTTGTGTAAATATCAGTCAAAATAAGGTAAATATGAAAAATGGAAAATTTGAGTAATATGTGTATATGTCTCCATGGCTCGGGGGCCCGGAGGCCACCATATACACATTACTCTAGAGTCCAACTTCTGAGGGTTTTTTGATATTTGCTGCATGAGTATAAACTGAAACAAAAGAACAGTTTTGCAAAACAAATAAATATTATTGTTAAATCGAAATTTAATGCAATTTTGTTTTGTGTTGGCGTTAGCAAAATGTATTCACTTTTATCTAGTTTTTGCTGTCAATCATCAAGTTTGCAGCAAAACTTCATTGAACCGTGGATTCAGAAAGTTTCGTTTCTTTGAATGAATGGAAAAGGAACTTCTACTGAAACTAATGAAACCAGGGGGCGGGACATCTATGGTAACTGCTGGAATCTTATTTCACAACCAAAAGACGTCTTGGGTAACTTCTGAAACCCTCTCCCGAAATTTCTTGTGTCGTTGTCATTGTTCGTATATGTCGATTTGTCAACACAAAAAATCCCGGTTTGTATATGAACATTTGGCAGTGCTGTATGTATATGTCTGATTGTCAAAACAACAAAACAGCTATGTGTATATATGAACTGTTGGCAAAATTTTTGTATGTTATATAGTAATTAACAATTTTGGTAGAAATCTCGTTTCTTTTTCCATTATAATTAAGTAAACGTTTTTTAAGTTCAAAAGTAAGGTATACGTTGTAAAATAGGAGCTATAACAAGGATAGCGTGGATCCAAAGCCACTCTTAAGAAGGCATCTGTTAATTAAATTACTATCCACATAAAACCTCATTGTGAAACATCGGAATTACGAAAAATAATTGCCTTAAACCTGCTTCTAAACGAAAACAAGCTTTTAAACGAAAACAAGCTCATAGACATCGCATTTTAGTTTTATATTCCGCCTTTTAAAATTTGTTGGTTTAGTTTTTCTTTTTCTATATTCATAACTATGTTGGATTCAGAGTCTTTTCTTTTGAATATGTCCTTTGATCTCTTGATTCAGTGGTGTAACGTGTCAATTTGCTCTAATGGTTATGAATTCAGATTTTTTAACATGCAAAAGTCAACCCGGGTTGAAGTCCAGACCAAAATGGCTTCTGATCAGACCGTCCAAGACAAAAGCGACCTCTGATCAGACCGACCCAGACTGAAGTGTCCTCTGATTAGACTATCGTGCGCTCGAAGCTCCGTGTGCACTTAAAGTGCGCTCAAAAACCTCATCTGATCAGTCTATTGTGAGCTCAAAAGTCATACCCTGATCAGACTAGTGTGCGCTCGGATCCGCCTATGATCAGACTAAAGTGCGCTCGAAATCACCTCTGATCAGACGAAAGTGCGCTCGAAGTTACCTCTGTTTAGACTAAAGTGCGTTCAAAATAATCTGATCAGAGAATGATTTTGAACATGAACAAATCTATCAATATCGCTATAATATATTCAAACCCATCAGATTTTTAGATAGAGCTCTGACCAGAATGCTGCTTTATTGTTGACTTTTACCAGAGACAACAATTGTCAGTAAAAAACCAAAAAGACTTGAAAAAAAAGTTCGCTGGACTTGGCCTCAGGTCAGACTAGTGTGCCCTTGAAACTGCCTCTGATTAGACTGTACCAGACCAAAATGACCTCTGATTAGGCAAGTTCCAGACCATTGTCCAGACAAAAGTGCGCTCGAAGCCTTCTCCAGACCATGTAATTCGAGCGCACCGAGTACATGCGTGCGCTCGAAGATGGTCTGATCAGAGCTCAATTCGGTCTGGCCACCTCGACCTGGGAAATCAAAGTTATTTCAACGTTGCTGCTTCACGATAAAAAAATAAATTGAGTGCGTTGATGCTTTTAGTTAACAAAGTTGTCTTAAAATGAAAGCAGCCAAGAAACATAGAAACTTAAGCAGTGTGGAGAAATAAATTGATGATTCGCTATTTTGTACGCTCAGAGCCTGCGCTAATACAGAATGTTCTCTTAGGGAAAATATTTTAAATTGCTAATACAATCAAAATAAAGAGACTACAGAACAAATTGAGCAATGATGATATATTAATTGAACTGCTACAATTTTATGGCAGCCAGGAAGACCATTCTTTATGCTTCAACTGGGATATAACGACAATTGGAATCAAAAGCACAAAATAAAGAATTATAAAAATATAGCACCAAAGTTTTGAATGTTTAAATTTGACAAAAATAGCGACAATCATATGAAAGAAGGAAACAAAAATGATCGCAGACCACAAACAAAAGTTTTCAATACTAGAATGGAAAGTTATTGTGGGCTCATGTGTATCAGCGATTGTGTAAAACCCTGCAAATGTGACCCCTAGTAAGAGGTTCATAAGTTGACCCGAAAAGCAAGCAGCAACCCCAATTAGCGGTTTTCCATTTCGTGCCATTGCCCCGTTTGCCGCTATATCGCCCAAACAATTTCCCCACGCCAGCATAGTCAGGCCCATGACTCCAGGTTTAATGCCCAACTTTTCCGATAAATCCAAAACTCGATCAACAAGAAAATCAACAATTTGTGAACCAATCAGAAAGCAGATAAGAAAATTGAAGATGCAGTAAATAAGGTAAAATTTAGGCGGACTATTCGATTTTGTAAATAAATAAGTCAGAAACGAAATGAATAACCCTCCTAGAGCTATTATTCCGATAATTGGACAGGTAAACTTTTGAGAAACGGGGTTCGCGATAAAACTCCCGAGTAACAGGTAAGAAAGCATTATACAACCTGAGAAAGTTTGAACGCAAACAGTTAATTTGTGCCAGCTATAAGTTTCATCCACAAGATGTGGAGCGTGTAAAAATAAACGCACTGGGCAGATAATTAAAGCTTTAATAATTGAAAATATTACCGACGGAGTTGATTGACAATTTACTATATCGAGAGGTAGAAAATCTTTAACCATTTGCAAACACTCGTGACGAAATGTGAACAAATTCTGTTCGGGATTTTCCGATGTTGAGTCAGTTAAATAAGCGTACCCGAAAGGATTCATTACATCATAACTTTCAGTGGAATTTTCCCCTGCAGCTACGGTGTGTTGACCAGTTTCTTGATGTTGTGAAAAAATGTCATCTTCTTGTGATCTCGTTGAGTCGCTATTTTGATCACGCGGGCAATCATCCTGTGTTTCGTTAAAACTTGGCGATTTTGATAAAGTACGATTATTTCGTAATAAATACTTTTGTCTTATATAACGTGCTCCTATAACTACTGAAATATAAGTTATGTAAATAGCAAACACTATCAAAGTATAAGTCCATGTTAGCTTCTTAGGGTAAATGGCAACATAAACAACAACAGAGCAACCAATTATGTAAAATATTAAATCTCGCAAAAAGGGTCGAGAAACGTTTCTAAATGGTTCTTTAGCCCACAAAGTTACAGCAGCGAAAACTATGAGAAAATCAAACAGAGCAGCGCCAAGTAAGGCTCCGATTCCCAAACTTGCTTTGTCCGGACCTTTCGTGAAACCTGCCTGGCATGTAAAAATATCCGGCGCACCGTTACCCAAAGCCAAAAGTGTAACCCCAGCTAAATTGTCGGGCATTTTGAAAAATCTGGCAATGGCTTCTAGGATTGGAACCAAAAACTCGTCGGCTATTATCGATGTTGCCAGGATGACCATAGCTGTTACGATTAAATCCAAAACTGTGTCGAAAATAGTGTCTTGGATTGTTGATTTCTCAAGCAGGTATGTTTGGTTTAAATTCTCCGAAATGAAAAAATGTGAGTAGTACACTGAAGTTTGAAACATTCTGTAAAATTTAAACTTGATTAACAATGTAATTAAGATAAATAGGTACAATAACGCAAAAGTTGTACAATTAACAGTTGAGAAAAACGGGACAATAAATTAAAGCTATATATCAGAAAAAAAATAATGTCAAAAAGTAATGATTAAAAACGATAACTGCTCATCTAAATTTAAACTAAAATTACCACATAAATAATTTTTATATGCAATACAAGTAAACTGTTAAAGTATAAGCAAGTTATGAAGCAGCAAGCTTCGAATTATTGGTTTTCAATAGCAATATGCCATTAATTATCCTCGCTTCACTGAAACAAAGGTCAATGTGTAACAGCAAAATTGAATATGTGTACAAAACTCATTAAGATAAGAGTCGAATAACAACAGACGCCTCTATTCAAATCAGTTACGAAGCTGAGATTTAAAACAAAATAATTCTTGATAAAACTCAAGTTTGAATAGTTTCGAATACTATTATTGTTACTGTAGGAAAAAAGAAAGATTTCATATAATGCTCATAGACAAAACAAATAGTCGCGACTGCTGCAGATAAGAAAATTATGGTTAGTTTTAGTCAAGGTTCGTCGGCTATCTTGCAGAGATTTAGTTATATTAAAAGTTATAACTGATCTGGTTTGGTGATTTTATTAACCTCAATGCGTATCTATACCAAAGTGCATAAAAATGAACTTAACGCACAACAGCAGCGAAGAGAAATGCTAATGTATATGCGCTGGTTTAAGCAGATTATAATGTTATACAATATGGTATGTTCTGCAACGCAAAGTAATCAGTCAATGTTTACCGTTTACGCAATTTCCACATTGTATTTTCCCCAGGCGGTAGTTAAAAATTTTGTGCCGTGCTGGGCAGATTTGTCGTTTGCGATTAGAGAGCTATTTTGAGCGAAATGGAAAATATGGTGCTAAGAATGGTGTTTATATAGCGTCCTTGCGTTAATTGCGACAGTTTTGACTATTGCGACAAGTTGTGATGCAGTATTCACGCTTTGACCGATTTGCAAATGTTAAGATGTCAAAACACCTTCTACAGTTGCGACCTTATTTTGACAAACCGTTGAAAGACAGAAAAATTATACCGAAAAAGGAATCCAAAATTTCAAGCACTTCATCATAGGTTTATTTTAGGCCCTCATCTTTTTCTACTCTCTTAGAAATATTTCATGGCGCCCATCGAGAGGGAATTACCGACTATATTTAACGACGCATCCAATGGTTGGAGGGTTAAAACAATGGTTGTTTTCACCAATGAACACTTGCTATCCAATGGCAATCACTCCTATCTTTTTATCGCGCCCAATGAGAGGGCAGATTAAACCAGCTTCATATGAAAGTATCAAAAGAAGAGAAGAGATTCAAAAGGCTGTTAATGTGAGTGTTGATTTTGAAACTCTATATTTAACTGCAAAATTGTTAACTTTTTCCCGAGTTTAAGACCAAATTGATAACTCTGTTCACGAAAAGCTAAACTACAATGTCTTGACTAGCTTATTGTAGGATCTTTGGATCATATACTGCTGTTCCCAAGTATCAGAGCCTTTTTGAGGAAAATCAGGCGGAATGAAAAAGAAGTTCTTTATCTAACTTTATTCGTGAAAACGGATTCATTTTGAGGAATTTGAAATTTAGAGACAAGACAGTACATGCATAGGGGAAACTATTTTAGCTGTCAACACCAAGAAATGCCTTTTGGAAAAACAAGGGGGACAATAAACTTCCAAAAAGGCTTAAATTCTTGAGTTCAAAATTTTAGTTTGAATAGCTTGAGTAGAAGTCAGCAATGTATAAAGAAGGCGTTCAGGTCATTCAATTGTTCATTTGAAGTCATAACCAACATTACGTATGGGAGACACATTTGCTGTAGTCCATAGCAGCGGTTTGAACAAATTTGTTGTTCACTCGTTCTAATAAGTGGTGATTCGAACAGTTGCTATGGAATAGTAAAATACCACAGTTGTTTGCTGTGGCAGCGGAATTGTAGGAGGCTCAAAATAACTCTGACACCGTAGAGGAGTTCAAACTAGAGGAGTAACAAAATAACAGAGAGAAGAGAGAGAGAGAGAGAGAGAGAGAGAGAGAGAGAGAGAGAGAGAGGGGAAGAGAGAGAGAGAGAGAGAGAGAGAGAGAGAGAGTAGTTGTTGTCGAGCAAATATGGTCTTTCTTAATAGAAGAAAGACTTCCATAAAGCATATCGAGAGCCAATAATTGGAGGTTCGTGAGGCTGCTATTTGAACAGAAAACTTTGCTTGTTCAATTTGACTAAAAAAGATTGGGATCTTTTGATAAATTCCAATTTAGATTATCTAATTGTGTTGATGAATTGGATTAATTTCTGTTGCCTAAAATCCGATTCATTTTTTCCTGAATTTGTTTATCTGTTCTTTCGAATCAGCCCATTTTACTTTTGAGCGGCCGAGTCGATTCCAAGCCGGAAGCAAAGCAAACCGAGGCCATTATGAGTAGACTTTCAAGAAAAACTTTCCACTAAAAATAAACCTTTCGTATTAGCTTTTCGGGTGGTAGTGTCTCCCAGACTAAAAATCTTGTCTAAAAGCCAAATTCTACAGTGGCGCTCCCGGGTGGGCTAGTTTTCTTCAGGTACACTTACAACCAATTGAGTGAGAAGAGTAATCGGAAATCAGTTCAAGACGAAGAAGTCGTGTGTTCAAATTTAAGCAATGATAGAAAACGATAGACAGCTTTTTGCGGAGGCTGTGGTTGTGGCTCAGAACCAGTTGTCAGTCAAAAACACAGCTGGCAGGCCTGAGAAGTTCCCGTCGGCGTTGTTTCTAGACTGATTTTCATGGAAAGCCCACTTCTCGTATCTCATGGATTAACATGGTTAGACAGATGATTAGGCTCGAAGCACAATACCAGCCCTTCTTGTTGGTTAGGCGATGCAGGAGTTTTATGCTATGCCCCGTCACTATCGCATTCCGGAAAAAAACCAACCCGCAATCTGGCAAGGATGATAAAGTACTCGGACCCGAGGATGTCACCCTACAGGATTCTGAGGACAGCTACAATAGAATTCGTGAACTTGGACGAGGGCGGGAAAGAGGACATTAGAGAGTTCTCCAGAAGAGTGAGGTTGCTTGGAGAAAGTGCCAATGCCACTATGAATGGAATTACAAGGGACAACATTAACCGAGAGCAGTTCAATAATGGGTTGTTTGATCTGGAGATAGAAGAATTGCTACTGCGGGAGGACCCCAACACGTTCAATGATGCCGTCGATAAGGCCCTTAACATCGACGCGATCAGCCGAGGATCTAGAACAAGGCAGCGCAGGCGGTTGGCAACAACCAGGTACCTTCAACATTCAGACCAATGTGTGGATATACATCATGTTCAATCTGTAAGTGGACAA
The DNA here is from genome assembly GCF_964194025.1 of Convolutriloba macropyga. NCBI lineage: Eukaryota > Metazoa > Xenacoelomorpha > Acoela > Convolutidae > Convolutriloba > Convolutriloba macropyga. Next base: position 27,823,712 of record NC_134473.1, read on the forward strand.
CTAGAAGCCGACATGATAACTGCAGAAATGAACGAGATGAAAAAAACGAGTGAAGAACCAGGCAGACATGATCAAAAAGATGTCATGATGAGTAAGTTTGTCAACTCGGTAATCACCGGACCACCAAAGGAAACAACAGGAGACCAGGACGGAAACCCGCGCTGATCGTTCAGTCCATATCCCGAAAACAGCCCTTACTGCCAGAACTTTGCCAACACTGGTAAGAAGCAGTCCAGGACTTCAAAGCAATGAACCCACTGCTACAATTGGTTTAAAATGGGACACTACACACGGGAATGCACTGAACCCAAATAGAACCACTTAAACTAAGACCGACCGGGAACCTCCAGGGATTTGGGAAAGCATGTTTCATCCCTGCCGAAAGGAAACAATATCCAACTAATAACCATAACACTTTAAACAGTTTAGAAGCAGTCAACAAAGTTCAGAAACCACCGTTTCTCACACCTTAATTTTGCACCGAAAGGAAAAAGCGGACAAACCAACTAGAAAAATTACAATTACAGAAGAAGACAACGAGACTCCAATAGAAATTTTGGTGGACACAGGAGCTTCAACCATTATGACAATATATTCCACCTTTGGCCAACTTAAGGAATCAAGAAAACTGATGGATTACAGTGAACTCCTAGAGGCGAGTGACGGTCGGTAAACAAACGTTACAGGATCAGCATGATGGCCTCTGGAACTATCAATGACGATGCTGGTGAGAACGACGGCAACTTAAGACTCAGCAGAGAGGAGAAAGGAGAACCCGGCTGAAAGGCAGAAAATAAGTAAACAGAATCATGTCTAAATCCAGGGGACCAGTTCATAATACAAGCTGGAGAGGCTGCTGTTCCTCTAAGTTCACTTCAACAGCAAGCCGAGCAGATCTTGAAGAAATGTGCCCTAGATGTACGAGGAGATCATTGGATAGTTCTGCTTGACCTTGTCATAAAATACAGAGACGCGTTTCCCTTGGTTGACTACGAGCTGAGATCAACCGACGTGGTTGAGTATAGAATTGAAACAGGTAATAGAAAGGCTATCAATTTACCGTCACACCGAATCTCACTTGCAAGGATACCAATCATCCAGGAAGAAATTAGAAAAATGTTAAGGAGAGGAGTGATACAGCCATCAAAAAAGCCATATAGTGCGCAACCTGTACTACAGAAAAAGAGAGACGGGAGCTGCGAGGTTCTTTGTGGATTATAGAAAACTGAATGCTGTCACATTGGTGGACGCCTATTCCATGCCTAACCAAGCCCAAGTGTTTGATGCTCTGAGAGGACAAAAATTTTTATCTTCCGTAGATCTAGCAAGTTAATTTTGGCAAGTCCTTGTAGCCGCGGAACATGAACACAAGACCGCGTTTCTGACCCCAAACGGCGGTTTGTATGAGAATGTCCGAATGCCAATTGGTCTGTCCAATGCAACCGCAACCTCTTAACCACTTATGAAGGAGCTATTCCAGTAGAGCATCTATCAAACCAACCTCAACTTCTCGAACGATGTCCTCAGATATAGCGAGACGGCACAGATTAACTTTAAACGTCTGGAAGAAGTGTTCGTGACGCTACGTAACGCCAATTTGAAATTGAAGCCGAAGAAGTGTCAGCTTTTCCAAAGGCAGGTAGTGTACCTTAGTTATGTCATTAGAGTTGATGGAACTTCCCCCAACCTCGAGAAGACGTCAAAAGTTAAGGAGTGGCCCATTCCTAAGACAGTGAGCAATATCCAGTCCTTATTGCATTTGCTAATTACTATCAAAGGTTCATCAAGAACAATGCAAGCATCTCAAAACCCATGGACGATTTGACTAAGAAGATTGCGCAATTTGAGTGGACCCCAGCTCAGCAAGTATCTTTTGACCAGTTGGGGTTAGATGTAGTGACCGCCCCGGTTCTCCAGTACCCCGACTACACATGCTCTTTCATTGTAGACACTGATGCCAATAATGTGAGTATTGGAGCAGTGCTCTCCAAAACAAATCAATGGAGCGGATCGAGCTTTTTTTGTCACGAGTGTTAAGCAGGACGAATATGATGCATTCGACCACCAAAAAAGAGGCCCTGGTAAAACAAGCCCTGAAGTTGTACCGACCCTATCTGATGGGCGTGCTGTTCGTCGTAAGAACTGACCACGCCAGCTTACGTTGAATGTTTCGACAGGACGCGGATGGGATGACGTTCTGGGTGATTCAGAAGCTTCAGGAAATTGACCTCAAGTTTGTGCGCAGAGCAAGTAATAAACAAGGCAATGCTGACGGTCTGCCAAGACGCACATCAGACGAACCAGACTGAGTTCCTGGAGAGAGAGGAGGATTGACAGATAGTTGCCTTGAGCCTGTTTCCTCGAAGTGGCTTTGTAAAGAACATGGGTATCCTATGGAATGGCCAGAGAGAAAAAAAAAGAGGGAAGAGTTGCCAACTCAGAGGAAGAGGCACTGGTCAAGCAATCACCTCGAGTAGAGGGATGCCTGATGTAGAAAAAAGCAGAAGGAGGAAGAAGCTATTATCTGAGTTTTTCTGTTGTTTCCCTACAACCCCGGAGGAGCTTTGGTTCCAACATATCAACGCGAGAGGAAACAGTGCAGCATGAGACCGAAGTGTTGGTATATTGGTCTAGGTGGAATGGTCTCACTCTAAAGAAAAGCAATCTCTACCGGCGATGGTACTGCTGGGATGGACAACGCCCAATCCTTCAAATCTTTGTTCCAGTTGTGTGCGGAAAAAAATTCTGGATCAGTGCACGCATCCCTAGTCAGTGGGGGCACTTTGCTGTCAAGAGGACGTTAAGGAATATCCGCCAACGTTTCTGGTGGCCACACATGAGACAAGATGTCGAATGAAGCTTACTTGGTATCTACCTTGTCCAACTAGAACCACAGCTGAGAGGAGAAGGATAGGGAGACTCGTACAGTTTAAATTTTTGAAAACGGTTTCAAACGGTTACAGCAGATATCTTGAGTCCCGTTACGAGTGCCAACGATATGCGAGCCAAGCAAGTATTGGTAATGACAGACCTGCTCACGAAGTATTGGGTCAGTGTCCCTTGGAGGTTACCGAAGCAACTGATGTACCAAAAAAGATTGTTGAAAACTGAGTTTTGCGATTTGGTGTACCCGACGTACTCCACGCGGATCAAGGAAAGAACCTCGGGAGTAAGCTCATTTTTGAGTTTTTCAGACAGTTGAAAACTGATAAGACCTGTTGCGTCTGCTCGAGAACCTCAGCGGAACCGATATATCACAGCCTGGTTCTCAAGCTTTACGCCAGTTTGGTTTTTCATAGGGTTCGATTGAGTAATTATCTCGTGGAAGCTTTTAGTTGGTTGGACGTTTTAAAGGGCTGTAACTTTATTTTGTTGACTGAAGTTAAAAAAATTCTAAGTGATAATCAATGTTCAACCTCGTGCTGAAATTTGTAAGGCTTCAAAGAGTGTTAGAAAATTGGCTAACTTCTTGTCAAGTCAGCTCAACTAACATAAAACTTGCAAAATCTTAAGATCTAGCAAAACTTCGCAAAAAAGACAAAAGATGTTAAAGAACCAAAAAAGACAAAAGATGTTAAAGAACCAAACTGTCACCGAGAGCCAACTGCTCTTGGAGACAATTTCTAATGGTTTTGAATACAATATGGTTTCACTATTCAAACATTTGGGTTAAAGTAATTGATCAGGTAAACATCATATATAACATCATTGCTTCTTGTGTCTGATCGGTTAATCAAGAAAGTAATTTAAGACAATGTTTATATCGTAAATGTCAAGCTACTGCAATATTAACTTCTATTAACATAATCAATGATGGTTTCTACATAGGTTTAGATGCCTCTAATGTGCGGTATTTGAAATTAAATGACCACCTAAAGTATCATAAAATGAACAGTTAAAGAAACTTTACAATACAAGACAAAACATCGAAAACTGCAAGTTTTGCACCGTATAAGTGCTATTAGCCGCAGTTGTGGGTCTGATGCAATAACGTTCGTTTTGTCCATGAATAGTTTAGAGGTAACCCTATCCGTGTGCCATAACTTCGTTTGCTCAATTTTTCCTTCCAGATATGTGGTTTGTGCAAATTTTTGGTCCCAACTTGTCAGAAATTTCAGTTTTGACCATTTTTGAGTTTTGACAAATTCTATGTTTTTTCAGTTTTAGAAGTTTGTTCTTGCTGTCCGATGGCTGTTGAAGCTGTTTTGAACTGGCACCAACATCGCTGGTCCTGGTTTCGATCTCGGAAACACCATCGTAGAGTACTGGCGCTAACGTCACGACTGGCCGGTTCAGCTCTCCATGTACCATTTTGAAACTCGCTGATCGCACAACACCGTCATTCCCAGCAAGTATCTCAATGATTCGCGCCAACTTCTACCCACAGCGTTTCACAGAGTCATCCACTAGCCATACTAACTGGCTTTCTTTAAGATTTCGCACATGTTCCTTTGACCACTCGATCTCTGGTTTCATTGTGGAAGATACTTCCGAGTACTTTTTTCCAAAAAATGCCGGCATAAGCTTGAGCCATTTTGAAGGATTTTCTCAGGTCATCGTAGCGTTCACTGAATGCATAAATGGAACGCTCGCGTTCTCTCGTCTTAGCAGGAATTGTTTTGGCGTGAGTGTCATCAAGTCTTCAGGGCCGTCACATACTGCCGTCAGGGGTCTTGCTTTAAGTGTTTGCTCAACAAGACACCTTGTAGTGCTGAGTACCTCGTCGATGAGGCTCCAGTTGTCCAAGAGTGCCAGCATGTCTTTCTTGCAACTTTCAACAAGTCTCTCCCAGATTCAACCAAATCTTTTTCTGTGCTAAGTCGCTCTCAATCTTAGCTTTGTCAAACTGGTTCACTAATGCATTCAGCTCGTTAGCTGATCCCAAGAATTTTGTTCCGTTTTCACTGATGATGGTCTTCGGGTAGCCACGTCACGCTATTAATCTTGTCACTGCAGCTAGACATGACTGGGTGTCAAATGACTGCAACTTCGATGTGTACTGCTCTCGTTGTTAGGCAAGTGAAGAGGCAGCACCTGCTCTTCAAGGTACGTCGTAGAAACTTGACTTCAAAAGCCCTGAATTAATCGATTCTGGTATGGTTGAATGGGAACACATTTTCATCAAGTCGTTCCCGGGGTAGATCTGCTATCCGTGGGTGGATTGGGTTGGTGCTTCTGAGTCTGCAATTTGACACATCTTGACTTGATTTTATTTAGTGCTTTTCTTAATCCAATGATCCAGTACTCTCGATGGAGTTTGTTTCTTTCGTATTCTGTGCCCTTGTGTAAGTTAACACGGTGCACTCTCTCCAACAGAAGTTATACAACTGGATGTTTCGCTGTCAATAGTATTGGTTGTTTTGCATTGTAATCAACATTTGAGTGTTTCAGTAGACTTTCACTCAAATTGTTCCATCTTCTTCTATGAAGTGCAACAATTTTGCATTGTTCAGTGTTTTTGAATTTTTTTTGCTGCTAGTTATTGACTTTGAAACATCCGGGAAGTTTTCGTAATGAACAAATCAAAACAAAATTTGTTCTGCTGGGTGGACTGTGTCTGCTTTGAGAAGTTACTTCGGCTTCGTCTTCAAACTCATGCAGTGGGCAACTGAATTTTTGATGTGTTTGAAGCTACTATACCGTGTCTCGTCAAACAGTTGGTCTAGTTTAGTTTCTGTGGCTCCAGCACTGGTAGCTTGCTCAGCTTCAATTTTTTTTCACTTGGCACCACGGCTTTGACCACTTTTCTTCATCTGTCTGGAGCCACTCTGGCACTTTTAACCACCCCAACTTCCGGAGGTTTTCCTTGGACATCCCTGTTGTGCTAATATCTGCTGGGTTCTCAATGCCTTTGACATATCTCTATTGATCCATAGAAGGATTTTTCAGTTTTTCTGCTGCCTTGTTGGCAACAAACCTTTGTTGTTTCTTGTAAGCTGTTTGTAACCACTGTAATACTGTAAATCAATCTGTTCAATAATTTTGTCAATTTTCACATCATGTACTCTCAATATCTGCCTTCTGAGACGAACGCCGTAGACTGCACCTTGAAGCTCTATCTCGAATAGTCGTGTGTCTGATAGGTGCTACAAGGCATTTTCCTATCACTTAGGTGAGTTTTGCGTCGCCTCGTCTCGCAGATATGCCACAATGCACATTGCGTCTTCTGCTGCATCAGCAAAAAAGTGAAATTTCAAAATTGTACATAAGTTTTCCAAGTAAAGTTGATTTATCGACATCGTCCTTATTTCTCTCAACTCAGAGCACCAATCACTGAATAGTTTTGAGTATTCGGCTGACAATTTTTTGCTGCCCAAATGCTTTTGAGTAGAATTTGCATCCTTATCGTGAATGTTGAACTTATCCCAAGTGCAACGAACACTGCTGAGACAAACGATAGGACAATTCTCTGAGTTATTTTTGCTGGAACTTCATGTTCAGTTCCGCGACAGACTATGAGACTGTCCGCGTCTATGTTCCAGTTCAGTCAAAGGATTGATGATAATTCTGGCTCGGCCTCGAAAATTTTCACAACTTTCGTTGATCTGTTTGGCTCTGGAATTTGTGTCTTGATTTCTTCGTCACTTGCTATCCATTTTGTCAAATTGAATCCTTTTTCTGAGGCCTCGAACCTTTTGGTAGATTTCGATTGCTCCTTGGGGTCTTCTGACTGATTCGAGGAAGGCGTGCATGTAAAAGTTCTGCTGAACAGTTCTGACAAGACTTTCGCCTTATCCTTCGCCACTTGTTGCAAAGCGTAATTTGCACAAATTGGCGAGCTTTTTGCCCCCAAAAACGTGTCATGTGTACTCGTAGATTTTTATCCTCTGTGTTCTAGATCTCTTGGCCAGAAAAATTGTAAGCACCGGTTGTCATCGCTTTGGGCAGCAGTTTGAAAAAACATCGCTTCTATATCGGCTAAAAGCGTTATTTGGTGTTCTCGGAAGCGAAGAATAATTCCGATCAGATTCTGCAACAGCTCTGATCAAGATAAAAGTTTGTCGTAGAGGGCTACATTTGCACAATTTTCTGACTTTGTCGTTTTTATAAGGATTGATGACAGGATGCTGATATAAGTATTATTGAAGATTTTTTCTGGTTTCACTCATTTCAACTTGTTAGACTTTGTGGACATAACGACCTTTGAAGTCAGCGTCATTAGTTTCCTTATAGCGCTTTCGTAACGTATCATCTTTCTGTAGGCGTCGTTCAAGGAACTTGATTTTCCCCATAGCACAGTAGAAGTTATTTGGTAACTTCACTTCATCTTCTCGCCACAGATATCCAATTTCAAATCTTTCACGCGTGAATCAAATTGTTTGCTCTAGCGTTATGATTGCTCTCTATTCGTCTTCCGAATGACCAGTGAAATCCCAATTTGAGGCGTAGGATTCGATGTCCCACCACTTACTCATTTGGCTATCGGCAGTATTTCCGTCTTGACATCTTGTGATCCGTGGATTCCTGCTACTGACAAAGAAGCTTTTCGGCCTTGCAGTTGCAGTGTAGATACGATTGACTCATACAAGAATGAAATTGAGGATCCTGTATCACACATTGCCAGCACGCGCAAGTTGTGGTCTCCATTCATCAGTTTTATGCGTACTACAGTGAGTCCTCCTTGTTTTAACATTGTTGCTACTGCTGTTGTAGCATCTGAGGCACCTGTTGTAGCCTCCTTCTTCAAGAAGTCACTGTGCAAAAGTTCGTTGTGTCGTTTTCCACAATTGTGCACACTACAAGTTCTGCTTTTGCAATCCTTCGACCGATTAACAGGTCTCAAAAAATTGAAGCACAGGTCTGAAACAAATCAAACAATCCAAAGAATTTCTGCACTTGTTCTCGTCGTTAATTCAATTTCATTTACTTAAATTTCTCGCAACTCCTGGTGGCGTGCAGTCCATCTTTGAATGGATATTTTGGTTCTTTGGTTTTGTGGAATCATCAGCGTTGGATGCAGAAGTATTTTTTTGGTTTATCGCGGTTTTAAAACTTAGAAGTTGACTGGGCTAACAAGTCTTCATGTATGAAAGAAGTTGATTCTAACCAATATTTGAAGACAATTAATTTTGCTGCCAGTAGTCCATTGTCCTGTAAGTGTCGCCACTTTTCTATAAGCTGAGGGGAAAGTTTACTGGTTGCTGAACTCAGAACTTCCTCCGATTCCGGATCATGCTGAAAACCAACTTGAGTCAAAATATTGACTGTTTTTGTGAAAAAGTTTGCAAAACGAACAATGCTACTAAAATCATCGTGTCTAACTGTAGGGTGAGTGTATATCTTTTTAAGTTAATATTCGAGAAAAATTTTTTGCAGAGAAAGTCCCAGGCCAGATAATATGTCTTTTAGCTTAAACCCAACCTGGAAAATGCCGCTTTTGCTTGATCAGTGAGGCTAATCTTCAGATAGAGCATCGTCTCAGTATTACTTAATCTTTTCTGATGCACAATGACAACGAAAAGCTCTGCCCACCCGGGCCACTCCAAAGGGTCTCCTAAGATCACCGTTATTTGTGTTTTTATAACCCTCTGGGATCACCAATCGGTTAGTAAATTACTTTTGAAGATGTTTGGCTCACTTTTGTTTGGTTTTGGTTCTTCGTCGATCTGTTGCGAGAATTATGCTTGGGACCCTGTCTTCTCTGCCTGTGTTGAAATGTTGACCTTCCTCGTTGCTGGAACGTCGCCTTGGGTAACTACGTTTGTGGTTGTGTTATCCTAATTGATTTAGGGATTTTTGGTTTCTTGAGAACTCTCAAATCTTGCAGTAGAGTTGAGAAAAGTCCTGCACCCGGTTGGAACAGCGGGGTAGTTTTCGAGTAGGCGTTGAAACGTTTGTCACCTCTACCCTGTGTGACATTCTTAGGAGGGTCGATGACAACATTTGGAGATAGCGGTCGTCTAGGGCCAGAAAGTTGGGCAACTGAACTTTTCCCAGCCAGCCGTTATTTCAAGATTGCGTCTTGATCCAATACTTTCCATGTCGTCTGCCTGAGAAATAGAAGCTCTTGATCTCCCTTATGTCAGTCAAATTCTTGTATCAATTCCAGTATCGTTTGGATCTTTCTCAGCCGACAATTTAGATGCGCTAACGATGTTTGGTTTCCACTCTCTGCGGTTCGCTGGTACTATTTTAGCAAGCTTTGATGATATTCTTTATTTTCACTTATAATCGTCAACCAATCCGTAGCGAAATCTGACTGCAGGATTTATATAAGTGCTGCATGAGTTGCATCTGTTTTCGTTACCAGCTGTTCCAGTTTACTACGCAATGCTTGCTTGCGGGAGTTGTCCAAATTTTCTGATCCCAACTCCTCTTCCAATTCCACTGCTTCTCTATAAAACGATTCACATTGTTGCATTATTGTGTACAGTCACAAGGTCTTTTTTCGTTGGTTTAGAACGCAGCTGCGATATCCTTCAGTTTCGCTAAATTTTGCTATTTATGCAACCAACCATTTGAGTGTCTTCTTCTTTTCGCTCAATTTTCGTTTGGTGTCGGTATTGAAACTCTCCTAGCACTTTGGCTTCAGTAGTTGCCTCAATTGCTGTCTGTTTTTCTTGAGATCATCGTCTCGAAGAAATATTGAAATGCTTTTTCTGCAGTTAATGTTTGGTTCTGAGCTAAGTGACTTTTCACATCGGCAAGATGTCCGTCAAATATTTTGAGCAATTCGGCCTGCTCATTTTCTAGCATCTTGAGTTGGCCTGAAACTTGGTAGTCTGTCGTTTTTCAGGTTATATCGGGGCTCGTTCCAGCCATCGTAAGGATTTTTTTTGGTCCACCAAATTGAATTGAAGAATCGTAGCTATTCGTGTTATATCACAGCCTGGTTCTCGATCTTTACGCCGGCTTGGTTCTTCACAGGGTTCGATTGACCAATATTCTTGTCGAAACAATTAGTCTCTCAGACGTATTAAAGGAGAGTACCTTTAGTTTTGTTGATTGGAGTTAAGAAAATCCTAAGTGAAAATTTATATTCAATCTTGTGCTGAGGTTTGTAAGGCTTCAGCCAGCGTTACTAATGTTGATAACTTCTCGTCAGATAGCTGATTTGAACTGGCGCCATATCCAAAACTAGTACCTCGCCATATCACCCTCAAGGCAACGGGCAAGTCAATAGCGATAACCGGGTGATTGCCGGCCTAATCTCGAAATATTTTGCGGATAATCCGCGAAAATGGTATAAACTGTTACCCTTATTAAGTTTCATTTACTACACCGCAATTCACCGCAAAATTCAAGTGACTCCCTAAAGCCTTGTGTATGGACAAGAGTGCCAGTACCGCATAGAGTTGTTTTATCTGATGCCTCACGACGAAGAACTAAAATGAGACAGTTTGGGGAGGACCTGAGACGTTTTTTAGGAGAAGCTTATGCATCAACTAGAGATCCTCTAGTTGTAACCAGCGGAGGCAAAAAGATCAGCATCACATGAAATTCTACTCAAAGCAGAAAACAAAGTCTCGAAATTCTTTCTCCCATGTGAAGGCCCTTACGTGGTTTCAGAACAAACCTCCGAGGTTACTTGCAAAGTACCGAAACCAAGTCAATTAGCAAAATGGAGGTTACTACACTGCAATTAGCTCAAACCGTACTTAAATGAAGGCGACGCTTGGAGCCCGAATGCGAAGAAGAGAAATACGGCTCTCAGATCCGAAGGTTTTCTTGGAAAATCCAAGAGTAGATCACAACGAATGGAAAGAATATGAACCCGAAGTACGCCCAACACAGCAGCGTGCCAGGATGCGAGGCATTAGACAGAGAAGGAGACTAGCAGAACGAGTCGCTGACCAGGTAACGAAATGTTTCGTGAACAAGCTGTACCGGAACCAGATCGGATACCGGCGGAAGTTTTAACGGACGATAACACGCAGGAAGCATCAATGGCTGCTGATGAGGCACCAGTAGATCAACCTCTTCATGAACCAGAGCAACTAGCGCAGGATCAGCCAACCAGTTTTGCCGAACATAGGGAGGTAACAGCAGTCTCTTCTGATACGGGGCCTGCAATGCAACCCAAACGGGAGATCCTCCCAATGATTCGGTTGGGTAACGACAAATATTTAATAGAAATGAGAGAAGGCACTAACATCCATTAACCAATTAACACAACGCTTTGTATTTATCGACTCTTACTTATCGACGGGCTGTTTTTGAGTAATTAAGTTGAACAATGTTGACTTTCAATCTCATTCTGATTTTGATTACCGTGAAGGGACCAATACAAGCAAGAAAGTTGGACGGTATCTCTTTCATTCATACGGTGCGAGCAGCTTTCACAACGGAGACGCCAGTAATTATAGCTAGTTTTATGGAGTCGAATTGGGTATCAATCCCTTTGCCCATTCTTCCTGCTAACAACAAGACTCACCTGGACATTCCCTTCCAAGAATTTCAAATCAAGTTTGCAGAACGATGGAAAGGCGGGTACCAACGGCGGATTTGCGGGAACAAGGAACTGACGGAGAACTATATCAATGTCAGCTAAATAGCACCCAAAGGATAAGAATATTAGGTCGACGACGTAGCTCGACTGCTAGCGGAGACGAAGATACAGGCCGAAACATTCATAAATGGTTCTCTACACACTTACAGTAGGGAACGACGACAAATGAAACCGCTGTTGATTGAAGCTGCGGCTGCCATTGTTCTAGACCCTGTCCTCATGCAGGGCTTCTGTCACTACTCCTTTTTTGGATTTTGTGGCGTAAGACAGGCAATTGACGAGCTAGGACGGGAGGCAGAGTTTCCTGGGAACGCTCTCAGAACAATACTTCGGAAACCAGGGAGCGGATTCTTAAGCTAAGACATTCACTTAGCAATACCCAGAACCAGTTAAAAATGGTTCCTCACGATGCAAAAGCGAACTTCCAAATTATTCGTGATGCGATGAAACAGTTGTTCGAGGAAACTGACGGAATTTTGGACGGCTGGCGGCTTAACATCAGCTCAAAAAATCAAGACTTTTATCAGGAGGCTTCACGGTTTTCAGCGGCGATGCTGAGCTACTCGCAAGCTTTGAATAAACTGCGTGAGGAAATCATTGCTTTCAAAATCGGATTGCTCAATTTTTGATACTTTTCGAATGATTCTTTGTCTTCATTGACAAGGGCACCAAATCCAGCCACCCTAATTCCGTCAGAAGTGTTGCAGAAAGTCCTTGATGTTTTAAAACAAGACAGAATTCTTAAAAAGCCATACCTCGATCCGAACTGATGATCTAAAAGGGATTTGAGCTAGTGGCTTCTACGGTTATAACGAAACGGAAAATAATACACTCGTGAATATCCCTCTCTATCAAATCAGCGGACTGTACCATGTCTACGGGGCCGTGGCGCTACATCAACCTATTGACAATGGAGTGACAGCGACCCAATATTTGTTCCGAAAGTCTCACGTTCTAGTTTTGGAGAAGAGAGACCATTTCGCTTCAGTGTCAGAAGAGAGAACTATTTCACAGTGCGCGGGAACTAATCGTCTGAAGTTGTGTCTGAAGCCGTTCTTAACGCCTCGAACGAGTGAGGCCACTTGTCAATCCAGTTTGTTTTTCGATCTACCTGCTGCCGCCTGGAATTTGTGCCCGCAGGAAGTGGCTGAACTACCAGAAGAACCGACTGGAGACTACATGGACAATTTGACATACTTGCTTACGGCCACTTCGTCGCTCTATAAGTTCTTCGACTTTTCTCATGAATCCTGTCCTCGCACCCGATTTGCTACGTTGAGGAAAGTGGAATCCAAAAATATTGGAGATAAAGACTAAGCCTGATCAATCTGTCCGAAGAAGTTGTGGACGAAGAAATTGTATGGAGCGAATTTCTCGTCCTTTTGCCGAAGGAATCATCAACCAGCGCAGACTTTGTCATTGGAGTGTATATCATAGTCGTCCAGCCAATGCCGTGGTGTAATTTTTATAGGTCATAATTCTGACCTCCATGGCGTACCGTGGTCGAGGATATCTCGACATGACAGTACTGACTTCTTATCCAGCTGTGGCACTGGTCAACCTGAATTTTTACAATCTATTGGAACTCCAGCCAGCTTCAACTCGATTTTGAACTGAACGAGGTGGCAGCTTCGTCGGCGTCGATGTCGGGGAACCCAAGACGTGATTCAAGCCTGGGAATGGGAAAGAGAGTGAAGAGAGTGTCACTGCGGCAGAAGTCCTTTTCACCTGGTGAAAAATTGCGGTGTGGAGAGTTATATGAAGTAACCAGATCAATGTACCAGTTTTAAAATATTCACAAACTCAGACTTAAACCACCATACTTTGACCTTGGGTACTCTGACTCTGATTTCCAATGTGGTAGGCATTCATCGCTTTTTTCAATCTAGTGTATAATCAGAGTGTATAATCAGAGTGTTTTTCAATCTAGTGTATAATCAGAGAATTGCTTTCGAAATTTTTACTTTATATACATTAAAAGAGCTGAAGCCTAAGACAAGCCCCCACCCAACGCAGTGAATGATGCTAGTTGTTTTAATGTATAAGCCATGTAAATCAAAGGATTTTTACCAACCCCAAAACCACTAGGTGGGTGGGATACGGAATTGAATATGGTTGTAAATAGTTTTGTGTATAATGTTACTTGCATATACAAGATCCCTATGATCATTTTTTAAATCCCAGCCTCTCAAAATCCTCCCAACCGTTAAGTTGATCGATTGACATTAGGAAGAAAAACTAAAGTACTTTAAGTATATAGGATACGTAAGAATAAGTAAGGTCGCAATTATAAGTCAAGAAGTAAAGTAAAAAGATAGGATTTGAAAACAGGAAGGAGGTGAGTAAGGATTATTCCCTCGTTCGGTTGGGGAGCACAACTCGTGATCTCAGATCATCCAGTAGGCTTCTGATGTCTCACGAGCTATCCCACTGGCCCCAACTAATTAGGCCTTCAGTCAAAGTGAGAAGCTCGTGAATCTCGATTGCGCTAAACCTAAAGTTATCTGTCGAGGAAGAGTCATTTACAATAGTAATCTCATAATAATTTGCATGACTCTCCTGGATTTGATTATCAGAAAATCCCTCCCTAACCAAAGTTTCTAACGCCGGAACGTGATAGTTGATGCTGGCCATTCAAATTTGGTTGTTGTGATAAATTGAAAGGTGCTGTTTAAAACCAGAGCTCCGAAACAATGAGATAATTATACAGTAGAAATCAAAATAAGTAGGCGTTGTTTGTTGAAAGAAGTGAATTCTCATCATTCTTGTTAAAAATAACGAGCTCTATTAAACTTTGAGTTTGGTTGTTCTGAGTGTAAGCATTCAAAAAGTTATTGAGAATCAAGATGAATAAAACCAGTGTAAGTGACCGAGGAAAGAAGGTAAAATGTGTAAAGGATGAGAGAATCGAAAGTATACAATTCATTTTGGTTCTTTTTATCTAAACGTTAAGTTCAGTTAACTTAAACTTCTGAAGGTTAAAGAGTAATAATAATTCACCAGTAGACTTTAGTAAAGAATCAAACTATGTACCCGTTGACGTTTGAGGATTAGAAGAAATAGGTGTGAAATTCCTTTATGTAGGGACTAACGCTACGAAGCAGAATGATTCGGGTGTCTGACCACTATCTGATAATGGAATTGAGGAAGAACGAGGAATTGGTCCTTCTGCAGGAGGGAAGAGGCCAATGTCACGAGCTGAGGGGCTTCCTACCGAATAATTGGTGGGCCTACTCCGGGGAAAATGCAGAGGAGGAGGAGAATAAGGCTAATTCCTTTCAGCCGAGTGTTGACGCAGAAAACATAAATTCGCTGAGGCTGGCGTCTGCCGACAGGGTTACCAGCTACTCCTGCTACTTCGGAGAGTCATCGATGGAGTCAGAGAGTGGAGAAATATGGGAAATTGCAATTATTTCCAGCGAAGATGACTGCCTTTTCATCAGCTAAAGATTAACGGTTGGTGGAAAAAAACTATGTGGAAAAAGACTTGTATATCACCGTATAAACCACTATATTGAAATAGGAGAGGAGGTTAGGTCACCTTGAATCTAATGAATAGCCATTTTATAAGTTTCTGGCAACTATTCGGGAGAATAATAGTCTAGAAGGGAGGAGTGTAAAACTGGAATATCTATACTTCGCTAAAAGAATGTTAACTTTTTTCCAAGTTTAGGACCAAACTGATAACACTATTCACGGGAAGCTAAACTCCAATGTTTTGGCTAGCTTATTATAGACTCTTTAGATCAAAGACTGCTGCTTCCAAGTAACAGGGCCTTTTTGAAGAGGGTCGAATGGAATGAAAATGAAATCGTTTTTATCTAACTTTGTTCGTGAAAACTGGTTTAATTTGAGGGATCTGAAATAAAGAGGAAAGATAGTACATACATAGGGAAATTATTTTCGCTGTCAACACCAAGGAATGCATTTCGGAAAAACAACGGGGGTAATATACTTCCAATAAGGATTAATTTCTTGAGTTCGTAGTTTGACCGATTGATTTATTGGTAGCAACATAAGTCTCATCCTGAGTATAATCCATCAATGTATAAAGAAGGCGTTCAGGTCATTCAATTGTTCAATTGAAATCGTAACAAATTTCACGTTAGAGAGAGACACATTTGCTGTAGTCAAGAGCACCGGTTCTAATGCGTGATGATTCGAAGAGATGCTAAGGAAGAGTAAAATACCACCGTTGTTTGCTGTCGCAGCGGAGTTGTGGAAGGCTCAAAATAACTCTGACATTGTAGAGGAACTGAAACTTGAGTAACAAAATCAGAGAGAAAAACAGAGAAAGAGAGAGATTAGTTTGTGTCGAGTAAAATTGATTTTTCTTATTAGAAAAAAATTTTTACATAAAGAATATCAAGAGCCAAGAGCCAAAGATTCGTGAGGCTGATATTAGAATAGCCAACTTTGTTTGTTCAATTTGATTAGAGAGATTGGGTTCATTTGGTAAATTCCAAATTAGATTACCTAATTGTGTTGATGAATTGAATTAATTTCTGTTGCTTAAAATCCAATTGACTTATTTCCGAATTTGTTTATCTGTTCTTTGGAATTATATCAATATACTTTTGAGCAGCTGAGATGAAATAAACCTTTCGTGTTCAGGCTTCGGGTAATAGTGTGTCCACAACTATTAACGTAGTCTAAATTCAAAAATTTACAGTGAGCATCAGCACAATAATTAATCAATCAATTTGAGAACATTTTTGATCAACCACAATTGCAGCAAACTAAAATTTATTGAAATTATAAAGCTTAATTTTGTGATTTCACGCTAAATTTGAGTTAAATATAGAGTAAAAGAGTGTCATAGGAAAAAGAGGGCAAGCATATTCTTTATCTCAGACACACAAAAGTAATAATCTGTGAAAAGATATTTTCTTTCATAATTATGAATATCTTAAGCGCTCAAATACTTGCGTTATGCCATCCGATTTTGCCGTAAAAGTCAATGTCTCAAAAATCTGTGCTGTATTTTGGGTCTTTTCCCATATCCCGACTCTTTTTAATGGTGGAAGGACGCATATAGTCAACTATTTTTTCAAATTTTGCGGATCTATATATCTACCGCAGAAACTTTGAGTTGTATCATAAGATCGCGGAGAAAATTTGATTTAGGTTTTTTCAGTTGTACTTTTTTGAGGAGTTATCAAGGTTTCAGTTTTTGCGGACGTAGGCCCATTTTTACCTCATCAATTTACAAAATTGTCTCTAATTTGCACAAATGGCGTTATTTCCCCCCCCCCCCACAATTTATTTGTTTCATCTTTTTATGATGATAAAGCGTTGCTGAATAGTTTGGTCCAACTCTCTGTGCTAAAATGTTGGACATATTTTTCACTCAAATTTTGAACAATTGATTGGAAAACATTTTGAAAACCTTTTTACAAAGCCCGCTTTTTAATTGTTTTCAATTATTCTGAAATTATTTCATTTTCTTAACTCAAGATACGGATAAAAAGATCAATTTACAGGCAAACCAAGTTACTTTCAGCGCCATTAAGAATTTTAGAACATCATAGCTTTGATAAAGATATGTTCTATCAAATCTGTTTCTTTTTAAAATTTTTCTGTTCAAAAATCTTAGGTTTAATACTTGTAAAGGCTTGTTTTGAAAAAGGCTTTCAAATTGTTTAACCAAATTGCCGGTTCAAATTTGAATAATTTGCAGAACAAAAGCATAAAATTGAGTTTTGGGTGAGAATTTTATCCATAGCTTTGTGAAATAATTTCTTTAATTAACTATCTTTACTGCTCTATCATTAGTTAGAAATAGATAGAGTTTTAACATCTAAAAACTGAATTTTTAACAAACTGAAATAATTTTAGCAAACTGAAATTACATATCAAAACAAGAACAACATTAAAATCAGTAAGGAAACCAAAAAGAAACATTGTTTTTTTTCTACTGTTTTCCTACATTTTATTTCCAATATGGACGATTTGCGAAAAAATTACGAAGTGATGCCTTAATTGAAGAATTAAGAACGAAGTGATCAAGGATTTTTTGTCCTCTGTACCATTTTGAAAAATATGTTGCGTTTGTTTCACCAAAATAAATTTTGGCAATTAGAAATTGTATTCAATTAATTATCAGAAAATTTTGTTGCGCTGGTTTCCAAAAAAATTCAGGATAGTAACTTTACAATGGCCATCCCTGATTGGATTTTTGTTTGTGGAAAAGCCAAGCGTAAAGTGTCAGATATGAATTTCAAAAATTTTACAAATAACAATTCGAAATAGTTTTTTTCGAAATAAAGTTTTTTGTCACACTTCGCGCAACAGGGTTCCTTGATTGTTCCGACCCCACTTGTGGGGGTGAGGAATTATATACTCAAATTGGTTTTTTTTTGTTCAGTCAATTTTGGCCGATCGATATATTCATCGCACAGAAATGTGAGTGGTATCATTGAAAAGCTAGTCCATCGTAGAATTCAAAATTAAAAAGATTTTCTTGATTTTCGTTTTTTTCGAGGAGTTATCGAGGATTGAAATTTTGTGTGAACACGGGATATTTGTTCACTTTTATTGTGATTTTTCTTCAAATTAAGATATTTTCTATAAAAAAAGTATTTCAAACTTAAATTTCTTGCCAAAAAATGAACCACTTTCGTGTTCCTAACAGACTAAAGGCGATAAAAAAAGATTAGTTCTGGTTCCATAGGGAGCTTCAATATCAAAAAAATTCGATTTCTCTTTGAGAGCTTTCTTAAAAAAATTTTCTATATTTTTTTGCTGTTTTAAGTCACCTAGAGACAAGTCACTTTTAATATCAAAATTCCATTAATGAAAAACCTCCTTGACAGTCAAATGAAACCCAATGAACAAAAAAATCGTTTTCAAGGAATTGCTTATTTTTTTTAAATTCGACTCTGAGTTTTTGTAATTTTAAATGAATTTGCAATTTCTTTTTGAGGTTTCACTAATTTTTTGGAGTCTTATGGCATGGACTCATTGAAGAACAGTTCAATATATTCCGTAATCAGATTTAAGTGAGCATATCTAGTGCTTTGAGTGAGTAGCAGCTAATGGCTGTTAGGACTTCAAAAATAATTTAGGACTGTTAGGACTTCAAAAAAGGATAACCAATCATAAAGTTATTATCGTGAACTGCAAGTCAATCTCCGTGATAACAGCACCCTATTTCGTCCTACTGTAGCCAAATTTGATCTAGTTGGCGGTTTTATCTTCTAACTTTTAGTAATATAACTTCAATGACACAAGGTTTTAAAAATCTTAAAACTTTTTTGGATATTTCAATTTATTATTGGTTACTTTTGAAATCTTATGACATTAACCTAAAACTTACAGCTCCTATTGGCTTCAAGAAAACATTCAGTGGATCACAGATAATTGTTTCAGTCAAAAGCTTATGGTTTCAAATGGCTTCGGCATTTTCTTCTCGCCCTTCTTTACTGAATTTTTGGTTTTTGCCTGACTTTGTTGTTGTTTTCGTAGTTGTAAGACTTTTTGTGATGTCTAATTGATTACCTATGCATTAAAAACAACCCCATACTCCTATTAAAGCAAACTTGACTTTATTTATTGACTTGCGTTGAAATTTATTGAATTTAATGGCTGTTAAGAATTTAAAATTAAATGTTCGAAAATTTCTTTGAACATTAACCAATTTTAAAAATTTCGTGAACTCTTAGTCACTCTCAGTATTGACAAAACCCATTTTCTTTCTACTGAAACTAACATAAACTTCGTTGGCGGTTTTCTAACTATTGATTATATGACTTCAATAATACAATAATTCAAACTAAAAAAAATTTTGGATATTTTCTTGTATTATTGGTTACTTTTGAACTCTTATCACACTATCCAAATATTATACACATTATCCGAATATTATTTTAATCTCATTAGCTTAGAAAAGACATTCAGTGGATCACAGATAAAGTTTTAAGAGAAAAGTTAATGGTTTAAATGGCTTCAAATTTTCTTCTCGCACTTCTCTACTGAATTTTTGGTTTTTGCCTGATTTTGTTGTTTTTATATTCATAAGACTTGTTGTGATCTCTTATTGATTATCTAGGCATGAAACAATTTTTTTTCCTGCCATCTTGTTATTTCTGAGTGTAGTTATTGACCTCCGTTAAAAGCTTTTGAGTTTAATGGCTGTTAAGCCTTTAAAAAAAAAGTTTTTCGAATACTTTTGATTATTAACCGATCCTAAACTTTTTTTGTGGACTGTTAGTCAGTCTTATTACTTACAGGATCATTTATTATTTCTAATGCAGCCAAAAATAATCTGCTCAGCAGTTTTATCTTCTCCCTATTAGGTTTAAAACTTCAATGCAACTAACTTTCAAATTTTTTTTTAAATTCTCGGGTACTTTTTCTTATTTTTGGATCATTTTGAAATCTTATTACATTATTCTAATACTGATAGTTCCATTGGTTTAGGGAAGACGTTCAACGCATCATATATAAAGTTTTCAGAGAAGAACCTGTGATTTAAATTGCTTCGGCACTTTCTTCTGGCACTTTTCTACTTAATTTTTGGTTGTTGCCTGTCTTTGTAATTGTTTTCATCTTCAATAACTTGTTGTAAGGTCTTATTGACCAAATATGAATGGCCAACAAACTTGTTGTCCACGGAGGCTTAATTTAGCGTATTTAGTGGATTCCGTTGAACGCTAATGAAATTAATGGCGTTGATAATACGAGTTTTCTTAAAAATTTCGTGGTTCTAATGTATTTGTTCATATTTGATTTTTTGAAACTATATTGACAAAATAGAAGAATCCCATTGTTGTTTAAAAAATAACTGAACATAGAAAAGTTTTTAATGAAAAATTCATTTTTAAATGCCTCCGACACTTTTCTCGCTCAATTTTTTTTCCTGAAATTGCTGTTTTTGCCTGTTTTTGTTCTTTAGTTAGCCGTAAATTGCTGACAAGTCTCTTAGGCTTCTAATTGAGGATTGAACTTATGATCTTATCCGAATCAGTTATTCAGTTTTTAGCCTTTAGTTCTAAAA
Source organism: Convolutriloba macropyga (assembly GCF_964194025.1). Taxonomy (NCBI): domain Eukaryota; kingdom Metazoa; phylum Xenacoelomorpha; order Acoela; family Convolutidae; genus Convolutriloba; species Convolutriloba macropyga. The sequence continues at coordinate 27,844,159 of NC_134473.1, forward strand.
TTTTTGATTTACATTTTCAAACGTTTTTCAAACTTTTCAGTTTTTGTTGTTCTTTTCGTCAAATTGTAATTTATTTTCATCAATGAGAGGTCACATCCAAGTTCTTGTATTCTAAAAAATAACAAAACTCTTGATATTATTTTTCATTGATGCTTTGTTTCTTGGACAATATGCGTTTTTGTAAACGTTTTTTGAGTGGTCATTTTTTGCGCTTCTTTTTCTCTTCTTTCAGAACAATCGCGTAGTAACAGATCTCAATGGTTTACAAAAGTGGCCCAAATAAATTTATTTAATCTCTCAGTATAATTCCTGCAGCTGAATTAGTAGAAATGAGAATTGAATTAAATATACATAATATTCAGATAATAGCTAATGATTTTAATGGTAGTAATAGTTTGTGTTTTCGCAAATCGTTTCTAATTTTTTAGGTTTTTATTTAGTTCGTTTCTAAGGCTTAAACTACACAAAGGCAAGGCCTTTTGGTTTTGTAGTAACTTTCTATTGATTTATTAAGAATTATTTAGTTAAAAGCTAATGATTTTTAAGAATTTTGAAATTTCTTGGTTTAAAAATTGAACAATTTTTGAATTTCGCCTCATTGATCGTTTTCTTTGTTGACTTGTAATAGTCTCATTAAGAAAACTTTTCGTCCGCTGTATAGTTAGGATAAATTATTTTGAGTAGTTGAGGTTTTATCTGACTGCACTTTGACGTTGTTACTATGTGCTTTTAAATTTAGATATTCAGTTTTTGCGGTGAAGTTTTTGTTTTTGCTAATTTTTTTTGGTTTATTTTGTCTCGTATTTTCTTTAAGGTCAGATCTCATTGGCGCTGTAATAAGGTATGGCATTATAAAATTCAATTAGTAGATAGGTTTTTGTAACGATTGTTTTAAACTCGAACATCTATTTTTGTTAATTTCTTCATTTGGTTGACAATTAAGTCAAAGATGTAGACGAGCTCGGGTCGGAACATCATGTGCGAACGCACATTAACGAGCGGCCTTGTTTAGATATGTTAATAAAATGAATTTGAAACTGCTTCAATTCCTTTTTTTGTTATAAAAACAGATTTAATAACGGTTCCGAAGAAAGTGTGAGCTCTGAAGTTTAAATCTGTTGAAAAAACTTGTTAAAATTGTGAAACATTTAATTTGTGAAAATTAATAAGAATTTAGATTTTGACTACTGAACTCAGTATATAAAGTTACTGCGCGCTTGATTTTTAGTGAGGAAATTTTTAATGAAATTAAAACAAACCTTCGAACAGATAACTATTTTTTGGAATAAATTTTTAAACGTGACACCAGAAGACAACTTTTGTATAAAAACGTTTCCTGTTGAAGAACGAAAAAATTTTTTGCTTTGCAAGAAGATTGATATTTTAGCTCTTCTTCTTTGCATTATTTTGTCAAATGAATAGATCCGCTACTGAAAAAAAATAATTTGCAGGTCGTTAAGTGCAGACCAGTATCTAATTTCTGTATAATTGGTACTTCATAGAACCAGGCGGTAGTTAATCGATTCTTCTATATTATGAAGCGTCAACATTATCAGACTTCATCTGTCAAAATTTATCAACAGTTGCATTTTACGAAATACATGTTAATTTTTATAGATGTCGATAAATTCTTCTTATTCAAATCTGTTCTTCTAACACTTGGTATTACCAAAAAATGACGCTTCTTAGTGAGAGTCTGCAAAAATTTCCTACTGACGATAATTTGGTGCATAAATGGTTAAGGAAAAGAGTTCTGCATCAATATTGTGAACAATTTTATTGTAGTTAACTTGAGCAGCTTGATTTGAACCTGCAATTTATCACACGTTTACTAAAACAAAATAGACCAAATCTAATTTAGAAAATGTTTTAACTTACCTTATTTTGAGTCCGCATTTTAATGGCTGGTTAAAGAAATCAGTTATTTCTAGAACCAGTTTCAGAAACAATAGTATAATCAAGTAGAACACAAGACTGACCACATCGGTGATACAGCACACTGGCTTCGCAGTTATACAGAAATTCATTTTCTCCATGCAAAGAAGCACTGCAAATTATTTTGCTTGTCTAGTTAGTTTGAGTGAATTTCAGAAAGCAAAAAAATACATGTCTTTTGTCAAATTTTTGTAACCTTGGTCTTGTCTGGTCTTTGAGTGAGAGAAATGAGTTGCTGGATTATGAGATCCTCATAAACTTTCTGACTGTTAGAAAATGTTCTCAACTCCCAGCGAAATGCTCAGCATTGACTTCAGAATCAAACATATTGTGTAAATTCTTTGATGCAGGTTTACTGTTGAAACTTTTGAAACTGTACACATGATACTTTTTTCTTAATTTAAAAAACAATAGCAATTGACATTAATGATGCAAAAAAGACAATTATCTTTTTAAAACAATTGCCAGGAGAACGTACTGATGACTGAACGCAAAAACTGCTCGTTCACTAAATTATTGCCTATCAAGATAATTTTGTATAATCATTCCGAAGCAACTTAGATGCAGATTCTTTTGGACGTGCTGAAAGCCGTGCGTTTTATTAAAAAGAAAAACTCGTGATTTTCGACTTCATAAAAAATTCTAATAGCTAAATTGTTATATTATTTCATAAAAATTAGTCATTCTATTACTCAGAATGCGGTCAAAGAGCTCAGATCAAACTGAGATCAAAAACCCTCAGAGAGGCATGAGAGCCTCTATGTTTTGCGTAGCACGAAATAACAAACGAATATTCACGTGGTATTTGTTTCAGGCATTCTGATAAAACCCCCTGTCGTCTGATGGAACTGAACACGTTTTCAAAATCTATCTGGAGGACTCCTAAGCCTTCTCTCTATCCACACTCCTCATATTAGTTTTTTTTGCGTGGATAATAGATTCCGCGCTTCCCCTTATGGCAACTCTGATTGGGACAGAAAATTTCTAATGCTTCCTGCTTTGCAAAGCAAACAAGACATTTAGCTAAAAGACGGCGGAAAACTTTTCCGAGAGCAGGAGGTTGTACACCTGTTTTCTCTTTCTTCATAGCTGTTAGAGAGGAATTGCAGAAAGTAGGGCCAATGTCATTTGGAAAGCCACTAGCTGAAGAGAAGTTGATTAGGCTGGTGGCTTTTTGCATTGCGATTCTGGACTGCTCAAGGTTATTGCAAAGAATGGCGTTTGATAGGCGATCAGGATACATCATGCCTGGACCGGCCGCAGTACCTTTGGGGAAGGAAGATAACATGTCACTGACAACTCTCTCTGAGAATGGACATCCCAAGCACAGCTCATCAGTAACCAATAGAATCGGCTCTTTTTCTTTAGGATGCAGAGCACAAAGATCTTCGTAGGTTTTCTCATTGGAAGGTGCAAGTTTGTCTGAGCTTAAAACTTCTGCAGCTTTTCCAATAAGGCCTTGATGACAAAGTGTCCTCGCTCTTTCAAATATTTTATTTTCGTTTTGACTCGATGTTTCTCTTGCGTTTTTTGGCTGCTTTGGACAGAATGGCTTCGTTTCATAGAGTCCCTCTGTCGCCAATTTTCTATCGAGCAATGCGCTCATCGATAAGTTTTTCGTTTTGAAGCTTGTGTTTTCCATTTCCACGTGAAGGTGCGCACAAAATACATTTGGAGGAGGCAAAAAGTTTTTTCCAGTTTTTGTTATGTGTGGTGTTCGTATGACATTTTGCCCAAATTTCTGTTATGAACTTCGACAATCGCAGTTGAGCTTTAACAGGAACGTGTCTAATTGTGGGTAAAAAAGTTCTGGAAATAATTTCTAGGTATGTTAGTGTGTTGTTTGTCAGGTCGGGGGGAGCATCATTTGAAGGCTGATTGGGGTCACTGACGAGTTTATCGTTTTCCCCTTTGGCCGCACTCGTTCGATTTCACGACCTTGTGCTGTATAGTTTTGAGAGCTTTGCTTCAAAACTATGATAAGCCTAAATTGACTTGGAATCGAAGACTTCGTCGTCTTTTGAGTTGTATCCCAAATAATAAATTTTAGTTTTGGAGCCTGTGTGTTCAATAATTTTGCTGCGATAACGTTTTCCGTTTTTGTCAAGGGAAAAAAACAATTGTGCCTACTGGATTACGGCACTGGAGGTGGAATTGATCTTCTCCAATCTGACCTGACAAAGATTTGATGGGGAACAGAACTCATTCTGGCTGGTTTGTTTTATGTTGACGTAGTGTATTTGTGGCTGTCCCCCAACGAAGCAGATGCTGCTCGTGTTTCGGCCCATTATCTCCCGTGAATGCTTTAGATTGTTTAATTTAAATTTTTTAGACGAATCTGACGGCTTTGCCCTTTTCTGTGTGGTGGTGTTGTTTGTTATAAATTGTAAGTGATGCTGGTTTTCGTATCAAATTTTTCAATTGTAGAAGAAACCAATATCACACGTCTTTTTTCACTAAGACCGGAGAAGAGGGAGGAGTATGGTTTGATCTCACCCTAATGTCGTCGATAAGATTTCCTGTTCACTGCCCCAACTCCCGCAATAAGACTTGGAGAAACAGTCCAGTCCAAACATCCCCCTCAACAATGACAAATTGGACGCAAAAAAGTTCATTTCTATAGTTTCAATAAAAATTAGATTGATATTAGTTGATTCTTCTTTTTGCTGTAGACCAGCTCACGTGCTCATTATTCAGGTGACATTTTCTCCAAAAATGGCAAAGTTCGTTAAATTGGTATAAAATCTTTCAACACCCCAGAAAGAATACCCAATTTGGAATTTGTGTTGAAAGTTTTGCAAGTTGCTGAAAATGAAGATGTTGATCTAATCCAAGTTTTTTAACCCCGAAATCCGCAAAAATTTTATTTTGTTCTCGAGACTCCCTTAACGGCGAAAGTAAAGTAAGCCGATGTACGAGTAAGCCGACATGTAAGCCAATCAAAAGTTATGCAATATTTCAGAATCCATTTGTTGTTATCCGGTACAATCAAGACGCCGCATAGTATTTTTGTTCCGCCACCACATTTACTGGAGGAGGAACTCTATACTCATATGGGTTTTTTTTGTTCAGATAAATTTGGTCGATCGATATATTCATCGTAGATGTTTTGAAGGTTCAAACCCAAAGAATGAGTTATCAGTGTTATCATTGAAAAGCTTATCCAGCGTAGAAATCGGAATTAAAAAGAGTTTTTCAAATTTCCTTTTTTTGGGGGGGTTGAATTCGTCTTTTGTTCACATTTTCCGGATTTTTACTAAAATTTCGTCAATTTTGCCAAAATTAAACAAAAATTGTTAATAATATTGTTTAAAAAAATTGGTTAGAGCTTTTAAAAAGGAAGAGTATTTCTGAACCATCTGATCAGAAAGTTTTCGACAAAACAATTTGGCTAGGTTTTTTTAAACACCTTTTTTCAACAAAATGTGCTCCAAATTTGCAACTTTAGCCCACTTTGTTTTAAATTGACCTAAGTACAGACATACAAACTCTTCTCGCAATCTCTGAAAACTCCAACCAAAGGGAATTGTGTTTACTTCTGCTTCCTCCAACGGTTTTGTTGAATAAAAACTTGGCGGTTTTTTGCTATTTTAAGACCATAATTAACCATACTGCAACATTTCCATTTAGTTTTTAATTGTCAAACTATTCACATTTTTAAAACTAGGACAAATGACTGGTTTGGACAATTAGAGGCAGCATTCGCATGGCTACTTTCGGGATAATCGAGCATTTGTACAATCTAAAATTTTGTCGGATTCTTTTTGGGCGTAGCTTTTTGAAAAAAAAATTCGATTTCATTGCGTTCTCTTATGCTACTTACAGTCCAGACCTTTTAACAAATCGTTTTCTTGCCAATAAGGGAATACAAGTAGCACATTTTACAATTTCAGTTAATATCTTATAGTTTCCTTGTCTTTAAAACAGTTTCTGCTTAAAACTGTTGGTGGAATTTTTCGATTTCCGTCTTTATTGATGGGTACTTTAAAGTCTATTAACTAATCTCTTTCAATATAGATCCAATTGCTATAAAGAGTTATAGTGCAATCTAACTAGTATGTTTCAATTGAAATCTTAAGCTCCAATTTGCTCTTTTGCTCTAACTGTTGGAAATTTCTGTTGAGCTTTTTGTCCTTGACATCCTCTTTTTGTTAATCAACCTCATCATAGCTCAGTGTCGGGAAAGTGGGGCCAACGTCATATGGAAAGCCACTAGCTGAACTGAAGTTGATTAGGCTGATGAGTTTTTGCATTGCAATTCTGGCCTGCTTAGGGTTATTGCAACGAATGGCGTTTGAGAGATGCTCAGGATACATCGTGCTGGGACCGGCTGCAGTACCTTTGGGGAAGGAAGATAACATGTCACTGACAACTCTCTCTGAGAGTTTATATCCCAAACACAACTCATCAGTAATCAGTAGAATCGGCTTTTTCTTTAGGATGCAGAGAACAAAGATCTTCGTAGGTTTTCTAAATGTAAGGTGCAAGTTTGTCTGAGCTTAAAACTTCTGCAGCTTTTCCAATAAGGCCTTGATGACAAAGTGTCCTCGCTCTTTCAAATATTTTTTTTTCGTTTTGACTCGATGTTTCTCTTGCGCTTTTGGCTGCTTTGGACAGAATAGCTTCGTGCCATAGAGTCCATCTGTCGCCATTTTCTCATCAAGCAATGCGCTCATTGATAGGTTTATCGTTTTGGAGTTTGTGTTTTCCACCTGCGCGAAAAATACTTTGGGAAAAGGCAAAAAAATTTTTCCAAATTTCGATATCCGTGGGGTTCGTATGACAATTTTTTGCAAATCTCTGTTATGAACTTTGACCATCGCAGTTGAGCTTTAACAGGTACATGTCTAATTTGTGGGTACAGATGTTCTGGAAATAATTTATAGATCTGGTTGTGTGTTGTTTGTAATTTTGAAGTGTAGAAGAAACCAATGACACACCACCAAGACCGGACCAGAGGGAGGACTATGGTTTGATCTCACCCTAAAGTCTCTACCCAATTCCCCCAATAAGACTTGGAGAAACAGTCCAGTAGAAACTCCCTCTCAACAATGACAAAAACTGGACGCAAAAAAGATGATTTCTATAGCTTCAATCATATTAAGCTTGATATTAGTTGTGATTCTTCTTTTTGCTGTAGACCAGCCCATGTGCTCATTATTCAGGTTACATTTTCTCCAAAAATGGCAACATTCGATAAATTGGTGTAAAATCTTTCAACAAACCAGAAAGAAAACCCAATTTGGAATTTGTGTTGAAAGTTTTGCAAGTTGCTGAAAATGAAGATGTTGATCTAATCCAAGGTTTTTGACCCCGAAATCCGCAAAAGTTTTATTTTGTTCTCGAGACTCCCTTAACGGCGAAAGTAAAGTAAGCCGAAGTACGAGTAAGACGACATGCAAGCCAATCGAAAATTATGCAATATTTCAGAATCCATTTGTTGTTATCCGCTACAATCAAGACCCCGCATAGTAATTTTGTTCCGACACCACATTTAGTGGAGGAGGAACTCTATACTCAGATGGGTTTTTTTGTTCAGACAAATTTGGCCGATCGATGTATTCATCGTAGATGTGTTTTGAAGGTTCAAACCCAAACAATGAGTTATCAGTGTTACCATTGAAAAACTTATCCAGCGTAAAAATCGGAATTAAAAAGAGTTTTTCAAATTTCCTTTTTTCGGGGAGTTGAATTCCGTTTTTGTTCCGTTGACTGTATTTTTACTAAATTTCCGTCAAATTTGCCAAATATGAGGTGAGATCTTTTAAGACAGAAGAGTATTTCTGCACCATCTGATCAAAGTTTTCGACAAAAAAAATTGGCTAGTTTTTTAAACACAGCATTTTCAACAAAATGCACGAATTTTGCAACTCTAGCCCACTTTGTTTTAAATTGACCTAAGTATAGACACACAAACTCTTCTCGCAATCTGTGGAAACTCCAAAGAGAATTTTGTTTACTTCTGCTTCCTCCAACTGTTTTGTTGAAAAAAAACTTGGCGGTTTTTTGCTATTTTAACACCATAATTAACCATACTGCAACATCTCCTTTTGATTTTTATTTGTCAAAATATTCACATATTTAAAACTAGGACAAATGACGTGTTCGGAAAAATAGGGACAGCATTCGCATGGCTACTTTTGGGCTAATCGAGCATTTGTACATTTTAAAATTTTTTCGGATTGCTTTTGGGCGTAGCTTTTTTTGAAAAACTTTGATGTCATTGCTTTCCTTTATGCTACTTACAGTCCAGACTTTTTATCAAATCATTTTCCCGACAATTAGAAAATCGAGCATTTGTACGGTCTAAAATTTTTTCGGATTGCTTTTGGGCGTAGCTTTTTTGAAAAACTTTTTGATTTCATTGCTTTCTTTTATGCTACTTACAGACTTTTTATCAAATCATTTCCTTGCCAATTAGGGAATCCAAGTAGCACATTTTACCATTTCAGTTAATATCTTACAGTTTCTTCGTCTTTAACACAGTTTCTGCTTTGTTGTTGAAATTTTTCGAGTTCCGTCTGTATTGATGGGTACTTTATATTCTAATAACTAGTCTCTTTCAATATAGGTCCAATTGGCTTGAAGAGTTATAGTGTAATGTAACTAATATGTTTCAGTTGAAATCTTAAGCTCTAATTTGCTCCTTTGCTCTAATTGTTTAAAACTTTTGTCGAAAAATTTTTTGTTGAGCTTTTCCTCTTTGACATTCTTTTTTTGTTAATCAACCTCATCATAGCTCAGTGTCGGCAGATACTGAGTTTATTACGTTCAGTCTTATTACGTTTCTAATTAACTATATGTTAGTCGTAATTGCGGCAGTCTTATTACGTTTCTCATGAACTATATGTTAGTCATAATTGCGGCTTTGTGTTTTGTGGAACGATATTTGGCATTGAAACCACAAGTTTCATAACGTTTTATCTTTGATTTTTATATCTTTGTATAGTTTTGATTAATTTTTCGTCTGGTCAAAATAATCACTTTATCAACCGGTCTTATTTCCCATTTTTTTATGCTTCAAGAAATCTCATAATACCATTCTACTTCTTTTTTTGTCTACTTGTTACCTAATCTTATTAGCGCAAAGTTACGCCTTACAATTTTTGTTAAAAGAAGATTGCTTGTATATGTCTAAAATTTATAGTGAAAAAAATTTGTTTTAACAGGTTCGACATCGTTTTCCCGGAACAATATGAGTTTTTCATTTTTGTCTGTTTTGCCGTTCTTCCTGTAGACTTATGACGTATTCTGAATACTGGCAGACGTCTCAACAATTTCTTTGAGAGTTTAAGTAAGAAAATTGGACGATTTAAGATGATAGCTATCTGTTTTCATGAGTTTAAATTTAATCGTTTGCAAAAAGTTAACTTTTTGTAACTTCACCCCTTTTGGTTCGTTTTGTCTAATGGCAGAAGTCGTTAAATTGGTATAAAATTGGGGGCACTTCAATGAAAACCTATCTTTCAACAAACCAGAAAGAATACACAAATTGGAACTTGTGTTGAATGTTTTGCAAGTTGCTGAAATTGAAGATGTTGAACTACTCCAAGTTTTTTACCCTGAGATCCGCAAAAGTTTTATTTTGTTCTCGAGACTCCATTAACGGCAAAAGTAAAGTAAAAGACATATTCATCGAAGATGTGTTTTGAATGTTCAAACCCAAACAATGAGTTTTCAGTGTTATCAATGAAAAGCTCGTCCAGCGTATAATTCGGAATTAAAAAGATTTTTCCTTTGTTTTTGTTCATATTTTCTGGATTTTTACTAAATTTTCGTCAAATTTGCCAAAAATGAGGTGAGATCTTTTAAGACAGAAGAGTATTTCTTAACCATCTGATCAAAGTTTTCGACAAAAAAAATTGGCTTTAAACACAGCATTTTCAACAAAAAAATGCACGAAATTTGCAACTCTAGCCCACTTTGTTTCAAATTGACCTAAGTATAGACATACAAACTCTTCTCGCAATCTGTGGAAACTCCAAAGAGAATTTTGTTTACTTCTGCTTCCAACTGTTTTGAAAAAAAAAATTGGCGGTTTTTTGATATTTTAACACCATAATTAACCATACTGCAACATTTCCTTTTGATTTTTATTTGTCAAACTATTCACATCTTTAAAACTAGGACAAATGACGTGTTTGGAAAAATAGGGGCAGCATTCGCATGGCTACTTTCGGGCTAATTGAGCATTTATACAATCTAAAATTTTTTCGGATTGCTTTTGGGCGTAGATTTTTTTAAAAAACTTTTTGATTTCATTGCTTTCTTTTATGCTACTTACAGTCCAGACTTTTTATCAAATCATTTTCTTGCCAATTAGGGAATCCAAGTAGCACATTTTACCATTTCAGTTAATATCTTACAGTTTCTTCGTCTTTAACACAGTTTCTGCTTTGTTGTTGAAATTTTTCGAGTTCCGTCTGTATTGATGGGTACTTTATAGTCTAATAACTAGTCTCTTTCAATATAGGTCCAATTGGCTTAAAGAGTTATAGTGTAATCTAACTAATATGTTTCATTCGAAATCTTAAGCTCTAATTTGCTCCTTTGCTCTAATTGTTAAAAAATTTTGTCGAAAAATTTTTTGTTGAGCTTTTCCTCTTTGACATCCTTTTTTGTTAATCAACCTTATCATAGCTCAGTGTCGGCAGATACTGAGTTTATTACGTTCAGTCTTTTTACGTTTCTAATGAAATATATGTTAGTCATAATTGCGGCAGTCTTATTACGTTTCTCATGAACTATATGTTAGTCATAACTGCGAATGTGTTTTGTGGAATGGTATTTGGCATTGAAACTACAAGTTTCATAGCATTTTATCTTCGATTTTTTAATCTTTGTATAGTTTTGATTAATTTTTTGTCTGGTCAAATTTATCACTTTATTAACCGGTCTTATTTCCCATTTTTTATGCTTCAAGAAATCTCAATACCATTCTAACTCTTTTTTTGTCTACTTGTTACCTAATCTTATTAGCGCAAAGTCACGCCTTACAATTTTTGTTAAAAAAGATTGCTTGTATATGTCTGATATTTATGGTGAAAAAAATTAGTTTTAACAGGTTCGACATCGTTTTCCCGGAACAATATGAGTTTTTCATTTTTGTCTGTTTTGCCGTTCTTCCTGTAGACTTATGACGTATTCTGAATACTGGCAGACGTCTCAACATTTTCATTGAGAGTTTAAGTAAGAATATTGGACGATTTAAGTTGATAGCTATCTGTTTTCATGAGTTTAAATTTAATCGTTTGCAAAAAGTTAACTTTTTGTAACTTCACCCCTTTTCGTTCTTTTTGTCTAATGGTTAAGTAGTCTCACCATTGGAAGTGATATATCATATTGCTGTTGTTGAAATGACGCAATTGAACATATCTAATGTTTTCAATGAACAGATAGTGCTCTACGCGGCTTCAAAACCGTTTTCTCGAAAAATTTATAAAAATTGTTTTTTTTTGCTGTTTTTGTCGTTTTTTTAATTGTGATCAATGACTTATGAAGTATAATTACAGAACTCAATAGCTTCTTATTGAGGCATAAATGAAGCAGTTGAAAGATTGCAGTTAGTAGCTAATGCGTTTCCTGACTGAAACCAATTCTTTTCAAAAATCAATCTTAATTTTCAACTTGGCCATTTTCTTCTAATTGTTACCTAGTGTTAATTCACGGCAGATTCTATATTTTGTCTAAAAAAGTACGTGTTTCTTGGTTAATTTCATCAGATACTTTTTGGACTTTGTAATTATACATTTTTAAGAAAAACTACATTGAATTTCGGTAGTAATTAATGCTGGTTGTTTATATTTGATTTTGTTGTGTCTTATCTCGTAGTCTTTGTAATGGCAGGTCCCGTAGGCCCTCTTATAGGTACATTATGGCATTTATTTAGTGATTTAGGATTAAAGCAATTTTTTTCGTTCACCAGTTATTTGATGTGAACAATATTTTAATTTTTTTGTGTTGTTCATCTGTTCCTCATTGGTAGACAACTAAGCTAAACGTGTGGATGAGTGGGGTGGGAACTTTATGTGCGAACGCACATCGCCGAGCCTCCTTATTTAATGTATGTGTTCAAGTGCACCAATTATCATTGGTGAACTTAAATATATACATTACAAATACAATGCGATGTCTTGATTGCAACGGAAAACAATATATGAATTTTACATATATATGAATATATGAATTTAAGTCCCACATTTAAGTGCCAGTGATCATTTTTAAGATATCCACTAATTGCTAATCCCTGCGGACCGCTGTCAATGACATGCTTCTTTTCCACTGCGGGATGTAATTCGGAAGCGGTTCCGCTATCTCTGCGAAGAAGCTAGGCGGGTGCCTCTGAAAATTTCGGCTCTCTTGACTTATATTTTTCAAATTCGACTTGTTTGCCTTTCGGCTTGATTGCCAGCTTTCCCCAATTAGCACCAATTACCTTCAGTCAGGTTGGATGGTGTCGATGAACACGCTTTCAACGTATCTATATGTTCTTATGAAAACCCATGTATGCAAAATTAAATTGAATAATTATAAGAGAACATTGAATTTGACGTAAAGAAAAATCAAACAAGCGATTAAAAATGTTACTCATGATATGTTTGTTTACAATCAAAGCATCTATGAAACGGTTAGAAACAAACTCTCGTTTACCATTTTAGTAGTCATTTACGATGTGTCGACATGAGAGCCACACACAAAAATCAAACCCGTTTATGATATCAAGACTTCTTAATTACGCCTCCTTGTCATTGTGCTGTTTTGCATAACTAAACTTTTCAATTTTGTCCAAATTGAGCAAATTTTTTGTATTAGTTTAGAATTGCAAAAGACCTAATTGAAGCAAATTGATGAATCATAGAAATTTCAGCCTTTCTCCTATTGTAGAATTTGTAATAAAAGTCGCTAAAGGCCGGGGATTAGCTCGCGCCCAAGACTATTAGAATTGTATTGGCGTGATTTTATTCAGCAGTATAATAAAGGCAAGTCCCACAATGCTAGTTCACCTCAGTACAAGCGTGAAAAACTAAATTCCATATTGCCTAGCAGCTGGTCAGTCCAAGTAATTGAAAAGATCAATGCCAAACTATAACACGGCCGTAGTAGCCATAGTCAAAGTTATCTGTCCCCGAGTTCAAAGAACAACAATTTATTGCATACAATTAAAAGGTGTCCCGCTTTTGCACACCTATTTGTTTAATCTATCATTTAACCGCAATTACTTCACCCCGATTTCAATCCTTTATATAATTGGTACTATTAACCTAGTAAAATAATCAATTGGTGAAATGATAGAGGGATGAAATGTTACGGTGTTAAGATATGCGGGATTAATTGAATCGTAGGTGAAAAGAGGTACAGCCTCCAATTTATTCTATCAGTAGGTAAAATTCTCCCGACACGACTAAGAGAAAGCGAAAAATAATTTTCTCAGATACCTCCAAAACAGTTCAAATAGCGCTTCAGAACTAACTCTACCCTTGATTACATCGATCCTCTAGGTCAAGCCGCTGTTCTCTATCGAAATCTCTTCCGTTTTTATTTGGCCTAGAGCTACCCACTCTTAGCAATATTCATCAACGAGTAGTTTTGTATAAACTGTTATCGCTTAACGTATAAGAGCATTATTGGGCTTACAATCTAAGTCACAAGTTCAACTTATCTTAAAATCTTTGATTGGTATGTTGGTTTATTTTTCGTGGAAAATATGGTTCGATAGGTTCTGGATACAAAATTTTATGTTTCAAGCCCATTGAAGTGCATGCAAAAATTTGTCTCTTCATAAAATCTTTAAAAAAATTCAAGTAGAGCACTACATTTTCACAAGTCTATTCGACAGAGGAGCCATAGAAGCCCAATATCAGAAATCAAATTATCTGTAAGTAACCCTTAAAATCAAATAATTTATTAACAGAAACCAATTGCTTTCTGTCCTAGTCTAGTCTTTAAATGAAGATTCTTTATGTAAGAGCCTCCAAGAATATCGTAATGTTTAACGAGTTAACATTTTTTTTCAAAAAAACACACCGGGGTTTGATCGAAATGGCAGTAGGGTATTTTTGAGAATCAACCACCCCACCCCTTTCTCCAGGAATGCCAACACATCAACTGTTTTCGAAACTTGCCAGTTTTTTTTGCGATTGAGTAAGCTTTTTCTACATTTTCTCTTTCCCAAAACCAAAAATAGCATGATACACAGAGTGTATCTGTTTCATGCTTGTCCACCTCATCAAAACAACTTTTACCTGTTATGGTAGGCACTTTGAATCGTAGTTGTAGGGGCTGTCAAAGATACCGACCCGTTACTAAAACCACCGTACAAATAAAAGATGATTTTGGTTGGTCTCTCACTTTAACACCACCAGTTTATATAGTGGTTAAGACACAAGACATGACGAGAAGAATTTGAGTGCGAAAAGAGAAATGGAAGAAATTAGAATTAAGTGGAAACTAAATATTACCTTACGGTCAACCAGAAGTAAAAAAAGGTATCAAACTTAACTAATTTACTTAGCTAGCTAACAAGCGGTTCATTCAATGGGAAGCCTAGACAAGAGTCGCCGAGCATGAAAAATAAAACGCTCATTGGACTAAAAAAAAGCTCAAACTCATTGAATATCCTGACGATATCAGTGTTTTCCAAAACTGGGTGCATAAAACAAGTTTTAGATGAAATTGACGATTTTATCTACACATCTGGACTTCGGCTCAATTCACAAAAAAAGTGCTTATGACTGGGGTACACGATTTACCAAGTACAAAGGTGGATGAATTAAAAATATTAATAATCCTGGAAAAACCAAAGACATGGTTGCCTGTGCTACAATCAATGATGAATTCTGATGAATTAAAGGCTGATGAATTCTAGCGTGCAGATTACAACGAATTCCCAAAAAGAGTAATGTTGCGAATGAACAACATTCCGTATCTGCTTGACGACTATACCTCAATCGAAACTTGAAGTACCGGCAGACATTGAAGCCATCAAACCAATTAAACGAGAAGAAGGCGAGCACTACCTGAAGGCGAGTTTTATACTGGTAAAGCATCAATGCTATTTAAAAATAGAGCGAGACAGGCGGGAATAAACTACGCGAATGGTTATTCAAAGCGGCGACGGGAGACCAGCACCTTGAATGGCTAGAAATCCCGTTCTATGCACAATTTTTCACAGTGTTCATACTATAAAGCGGACAGCAAATCTCACATAGATCATCATGAAGTTTGGTGCAAATTTAGGAAAATGAAAAAAAAAACATCAAGCCATGAAACGAACCTGCGCGGGAATAAAGATGAACGAAACTCGCCAACGCAAAAACTAAACTAAGGCGGGAACCGAACCAAGAGACAGTCATTGAGCAGAATTCGCCGAGGCGGGAATCAAACTTGCGCGAACAAAAATCACCCCCAAACGGCCTAGCAAGTGACAAAACCGAAGCATACAGAACGCTAGAAACAGAGTTTTGGAAGCAAGCAAGAATCGACGAGTGAGCCACTAAAAGAGGCAAAAATAACATCACTTGTTGCAGCTCCAAGTGAATACGAGGTCCATCTAAAACCAAGTAACTAGGTGAATAAACAAGAGGAAACCATGCGCAAGACAATTTATCAAACACCTAATATAACGCTTCTATTTTGTCCTTATGTCTTTAAAAATTAATATCTCTGTTTCCTTTAATTGTCGGGGCCTGAAATCTCAATTTAAACGGTTTGAGCTTCTCTCTGATATTCAAAACAAAACAAAATAAACATTGTGTAATCGCTCTACAGGAAACGAAAATAGAGAGGAGTAGTAAGAGAATCTGCCATGTTCTTGTAGGGGGCGGGGGGGGGGGGGGGGGGGGTCCGGACGAAAAACTGATCTTTCTCTTTGTGAAATACAGTTTTTTTGGATGTTTCGCCAGCCTGTGAGAAGTTCTTGGGTTAAGCAGGTTGGCGAAACTTATCCAAAAAAACTTTATTTCACAAAAAGAAAAATTAGTTTTTCGGTGGTAAAAAGTCTTGAAGGGGGTGCGGTCCAGACCACCGCACCTACAAGAATATGGCATATTACCGCTGTAGCAATGTACTCTGTATATAGAAATAGGTGTTCCCTAAGTTCTACACTCTCACAAAACGTTTGTGGTGAAAACTTAAAAAATCGAATATAAGACACCAGAAGCAAAAAATTTTCAAATATTTCAAAAAATTTTTGGAGAATTTTTCAGTTTTTTGAAGTCCGAAGGTGTCTGAAATGGATTTTGCGCTATGAAACACTCCAAGTCGATTGTTTCTCGACTTCATGTTTTATTTCAAGAAAATCTCCAATAAAAAAGTGAAAATTTTCTTGAAAAAGCCAAAATTGTTTACTTGATTTTTTTCCTATATAAAAGGAAATCTGGTTCATTATTTCATTTCAAATATTTGAGAATCAGCATCAAAACTAATGCAACGGTGGATCTGAAAAACATTCATGAAATTTATGAACAAATAAAAGTTGACTATCCAGAATATACTGAACGGTTTGTATACTTTTTGACACCATTTATTTATCTGGACCCACACATTAACTTGGAAATGGTTCTCAAGTTGAGACCATATGGTGGCTTTATTGGTATAGACAACTCCTCGTTAGACACTTACTTTAAGTCTTATAAATTCCTTCGATTACATGCAATACTTCATGACGCTTCAGGCTTTATTGCAGAGCATAGTCAGAAAGGCCTTGGATATTCAAACGTTTTACCTTGTCCAATCACAAACGCTTATATTGGTCATATGACAGGCTTACTGTTTTGTGTTTTCGTGAAAACAGTTAAACGGAATTTGTTTAATTTGCTGGAATGTTGACGCCTGAAGTTGTCGTTTTAGATTTTGAAGGTTTTCGCTATAAGAAAACCGGTTTTATAATTAGGGAGTTATCGATTTGCTCAAACAAATATTCAGACAATCTCTTTCCTACAACCAGTTTCGTACAACTCACTATCCGCTAATGAGAGAAAATCTCATCAGTGGGTAAGCAAATTTTTGTATTTTTTCCTGGAATAGTGGTTTTTATCCTTACTGGTTTCTATCTCAAATTTTTATTGCAATTAAACTTCGATTTCCATCAGGAAATTTTTATACTTAAGGGAAAGAGAAAACATAATCACTTCAAACACTTTTACAAAGAGAAGTGATAGATTTGGATACCCTTTTATGCCCTAAAGTTGAGGAAAGTGGTACCCCAATTAACCATTTTACTTGTGCTCTATACTCTCTTTACTTGCCTGAGAAACAAAAATAAAAGCATTGCGCTAAAAGAAAAGCACAGTTATATTTCTATTAGCTAACACTGCCCGCCAGTGAACCGTCGAGCAGAGAAGGTAGTTCATTCAGGTCTTCAAGTGAATTTATCTCCAAGTTTGACAGTATGCGGTTGCATAACGAATGATAATCAAATAACTCTATCTTTGGTCAGAGGAAACAACAAATTCCTTCCAGCATAGCTGAGATGAAGACCCTGACAAAATATCTTTTACTGCTTGAATACTTTCAAATGTACCATGTCTTTATAAGAAAAAAATTAAGAGATTGAAACCAACCCCTTTACCTAAGCACAAGTCACCAACCCCAGTTCAAGTGAGCCCGGACGACGAAAGTCTTCCTGATGAAATCAAAGGAGTAGTCAGCGAGGGCAATGTGGAGTCAATTGTCTACTTGGCGAATGGTGATGGTATGCAGGCGAACTACAAGGTGACATACAAAAAGGACGAAAAAGACTCTAGATATACTACTTATGACTTTAATGATTGAGATAGTGACTAACAAAATAATGAGCTATAAAATTTGAAAAAAAATTCATTTCTGATGAAAACTTCTTTTCAAATGAGTGATAAAGAAGAACAGATAGATTCCCCTGCTGAATAGGTTTCCATGATTTAGTTTTCAATGAAAAAAATCAAGAGACGGTCATGGAAATTATGTAACTTTAGACTACCACGATCAGAAGTATTGTATTTTACTCAAATCATAATAATACTTTCTTATTGGTGTGTCTTTGATCAAACTGGTGTTTTTTCATCTGGATTGCGAAGAGCCAAAATTTTGGTTTTCATTGCTTTCATGCACAGTTGGCTATGCACCTCCTAATCCGAAGCTATGAACAAGATAATTTCAACAACCGATAGATTATTCATGGCTGTTTGTGGGCCATCATGCTGTGGTAAAACTGAGCTTATATTCCATATGCTACCGAGAAACACATTTTACCCAAAATTTGAATTCATTTATTACTTCTTAACATGAGCAACCAAAAATCAGCTGTATAGAGCGTAAATTGAACATTTTTTTTCACAAAGTTTTCTGTATTTGACTTCAATTCACAGCTGGAAACTGTCTGCATGTTTTTGACAAAACTTGTGAGGAAATTTTAAATGATAAAGATATTTCTAAACTTGCAAATACTGGACTCATAGAAAAATTAGCGTCATTTACGTTAAGCATAACTTATTCCAACAGAATAAATGGTCAAGAACAATTGATCTAAACACAAGCCATATCATTTTGTTCAAATCACCCAGAGACAAACAGCAGATTACCTATATTGGCAAATAGTTAAACAACACAATTTTTTTAAAAGAAAACCATGAACTAGCAACAAAATTAACTTTTGGGCACTTACTCACCGACTTGGATCCAAAAACTTCAGACTCATTGCGTTATTCTTGAATATTGTACAACCAGGTCCAACAATTTTTTATCTACCTTACTCCGAAGCGCTTACAACTAGTTTGACAGAGGATAGAAAGAGTTATGTATGCTAAAGCAAATGCTCGAGCTGTCTGAGAGTAATTTCAGAAAGTTCCACAAAGAAGCGCCAAATAGTTTTATAAACTCTCTATGTGTTTGCTCAATGTAATCAATGGCAATGTTCTAGTCAGAAAACAGTTACTTAAAAATCAAGAGGATTCATTTCAACAGTTATTATCAAAGGAAACAAGTCTGAGGAAAAGGCGATACATTTTGGCGAGAAAAACAGAACTTATCAAGCCAATAGGATTCTCGTGCTATCCTTACTTAAAAATCAAATGCTGCATGCAGAAGAATTTGTTTTGATCCCCAAGAAATTGTTCATATCAAAAGCCAAACCAAGGAAGAAATCTTTGATAATCCAATATATCAACAAAAAGCCACTCAGTTATCACTCCTATAAAGTTCTAAACCAAATTTTGAGCAAAACCGTGGAAAAAAACTACGGACACAAGATGCTGACACACGCACTGATAAATTTATCACGAGAACAAAGGGTACCGGTGATGGAACAAGTGATCCAGATGACGCAAAATCAGAATTAGTTGTTAGTGATGACAGCGAAATCGAACCCGCAGTGAAAAAACGGAATCATTCAGCGTTTGACTCAATAATGCTAGAACTAAAATTCATGGATAAAAATAAAACAAAAAGAGCTGCCATTATCCTGAAAAACTTTTTGGATTCCGACACTGTTTCTATTAGTGAAGAAAATAATGTTCTCCATATTTAAGATAAAACTCAAGGAGTGAAGGTGACAAATTTCGTGTACAATTTACAACAACCTATCAAAAAAATTGACGTGCAAAAGTATTCCAAAATATTGAGTGAACTTGTTATAGCAGCCCACTTGGTTTACAATACTCATGCAAAAAAAAGTTCTATATGAGTTTCGCAACGAAGAAGAGGAAGAGCAACCGACTCGAAAACATAAACAGCAGCTGCAGCAACAACAACAAAAACAATCAAGAGGAAGATCTGAAACAAAAAAAAACGCAAAACCAAAAGTCGATCAGAGCAAAAAGAAGACAGGCAAAGACACGAGTAGGAAAGACTGGGCTTTCTATAGGTGATGTGAAGAAACTTAACAACCTCTATTTAGAAGGACCTGCGTCATTTGGAAACGGAAGAAGGCTGAAAAATTTGATTAAATTATCCATGAAAATGAACCGTATCTGGAAACAAAACCATCCTTCACCAAATTTTGTTCAAGTCGCCTCAGATTTCCAAGGCTTAAAGTAATTCTTAACGACCTAAATGAGATCTGGTCCGTAGATCTAGCATTTGTTGATAAACTTGCAAAGTACACTCGAGGTGTAAAATACCTTCAAGTTGCAGTTGACTGTCTCAAGATATCTCAGGGTTGAACCAATAAAAACAAAATATGCTAAAGAAACTGCAGAGGCTTTCAAAAAGATGATCAAACACAAGCAACCCAAAAAAGTTTGGGTCAATGATGGAACGGAGTTCCTCGGTGCTTTCAAAGCCCTTTACAATAAACGCGGAATTCATTTATACAGTACGTTCAGAGGTGAAAAGTCTGCTTTTGCTGAAAGAAATATAACTTCCCTCAAGAATATAATATACAGATACTTGACGAAAAGTGGACCTATGCATATCTAGATAAACTGGATTCATTTGTTAAAACCATAAATTCTAGAGTTAATCGAACAATCAAAATTCCTCCGAACAAAGTCACAAAAAACGTTCCGAAGCTTGTATCGTTGACTACAACATTTTCTCAAAAGCCAAATTTTCTTGTTGGTGATCTTGTTAGAATACTGAAAAAAGAGGAGACGTTTGGAAAGGGTTCAATGTCTTTTACAGACAAACAGTCTTTTACAGACAAGTTTTTTTGAAATTTCCTCTATCCCAACATTGAACCCTCCAACGTATTCTCTTATCGATACCGATAAGAAAAGTGTTCAGGCAAAACTCTATCAACCTGAACTTCGATTAGTGCGAAAAATCACCTCTGCAAAATGGCAAGTAAACGTTTTGAAGATGAATTTACGGTACATGTAATCTCATCCGCTTCGATGGAGATCTTCGATCAAAACACATTGGCTTCATTCAGGAACTTATTCAATGATGAAATGATACAACTGTCGGGAGAGTAGCTTTGAGTGAAATTATTTTTCCAACTAAAATAGAACACATCACAAACGGGATCCTAACTTCATACAGTTTAAGTATTTAGAAGACCACCAACAGAAAATCTCTGGAGCCAATGTCATATCGCGTCCATACAACGGTGAGCAATTACGTTTTATGCCACGAACTTTTGATACTGTGCCACAGTTGTTAGCTAGCATTAAAGAAACTGTTGGTTTACCAAAAATTTTGTTCAGAAGTTAAAAGTTCCGGTAAATTTGAAATTGTCTTTGAAAATATGAGGGAACTACGTTTCCATGCGATGAAATTCCAAGCATTATTGGTTTAAACGGCGTCCCTGATGGACGAGGAACCCACATTGGACACGATTGCAAACAAACTGATGCAAAAAGATGATGACAAGGCTTTTATGGGTGACTTTCCAGCTGATCTTTGCGCCCGGAAACATTTGATAATAATATATACAAACATTGTTGAGTATCAATACGTTGGCTATGCAAAAGCACCTTTAATACGAGTCATTGACCCAGAACAACGGTTGAAAAACGGTAGCGTCTGCGAGCTTGAACCAACAATAGTTTTTTCGAATTTGAACTACAAAAACTTCTTTCAAATACGATTCGATCAATTTCTATAGAACTACGCACTGAAAGAGGTCAATTAGTCACTTTTTTAGGGTCGTTCTGACGTTACAATTCAAAAAATTTGATGAGTGAAAGCAATCAGGAATCATACTACGTCAATCAAGCATCTGCATTGCCTTATTTTCGGGACATAATAGGCAAAGAGGTTGCGGCTTTGGAGCTTCAGCTCTTGGTATCGGAAGAATCGCTCTACCTCTTGCAAGAGAATTTATTAAACCAGCAGCAAAACGTGTTGGAAAACAAATTCTGTTAGAGAGCGTACCAGAGTTAATGGACGTTGTCAGTACAAAAATCGCCAAAGCAAGCGCTGAAAAACACGATAATAAATACAGTCAAAAAGCAAACAGGAGGTTCATTGGCACTGCAAATGAGACAAAAACAAATGAATCGTAGACAATCTAAACGTTCAGGTTCATAAGCGAGAAAAGTTACAGAAAAGAAAGGTAGTCATTTCAAAAGAAACAGCCCAAGAGAAGTCGGTCGCATTTCTTTGCCAAGGTTAAAGATGATCGGTAATATGTTACCAACAGAGGCAACACTTAGTTCCTTGGATTTATTCGAAAAACCAGCGCTTTTTGTAACTTTCGATGCGAGCATTTGTCAAAAACTAGGACCAGTTTACAGTCCTAACAGGCCCATGCTTGAGTTTGAGGTAGCTGGAGACAAATAATTTTATTGTCTGCAAAAAAATTCTTAGCAATCAAATGCAAGATAGTTCATGGATCTGAAGCTGATTTAAAATATGATGCTGGAGCAGCAGCAGATGTAACCAAAACAGACGCTCCTTACTTTTGTAATAATATTTTCTTTTCTGACTGCAGTATCAGCCAACGGATTAATAATTTCAAATGCAAATGGAAATTATGCTCCAAAAAGTTTCATTGAAACCGAGTTTTCTCAAAACAAAGATGCAAAAGCTACTAGATTGGCTTGCCAAGGTTATACGTACCAAGACAATCCTGGAGCAATAGCAACAGCTGAAGTTAACAGACGAAAAGCTTTGGTTAGACAATCTGCTGGATGTACTTTTTATGGAAAAGTGGCAGTAGATTTTTTTTCACATGCGATCAACATCTTTTGAGTGGAGTCACTCTCCGAATTTCGTTTCGACGATCAATAGATGATTTTGTAATTTCTAACGATGTTGGAAAATCATAAAAGGTTAAAATATTTGAAGCTAATTTGTATGTGAGAAAAATTACGCTGAACGATGACGTGGTCTCTGCAATTGAAAAACTTTACTATCAAGTCCAGCGTCCTATCCTTACTTGGAAACTATAACGAAAACATTTCTGGATTCCACTGGTTTGCAAAGTTTGAAACAGGAAGATGTATTTAGCAAGGAGGCTATTCGACGTCTTGCCGTATGTCTTAACACTAATGAAGCTTTCCTGGTAAGCAAACAGCTGAACCCCTTTCACTTCTGTAAATTCAACTAGGAGCAATTTTGTAGATACCACAAAGGGCTTCCTGTTGCCGATAGTCCAATAAATAACTGATGTAAAGCGGTTGTAATTGAACACAATGTCAGATTTAGCCTATATCGACAATAGGCATGGAATTAGGCTGACTGAACACCCTAACCATTTCATTATGTTTGATCTCACCAGCAATCAGCAGGCTTCACATGATTTCATTCACACTGAATTAACAAGTTGTCCAATTTCAATCGAACTTAAATTTTCAGCGGCATTACCCAGCAATATAGAAATCTTCATTATTGGGGAAAAAGCAAGCACTATATTCATTGATTCTGCCCGAAGAATTTCAAAAAATCATATTCAGGTAAATTGATGGATGAAGAAGAAATAAACAGCCTTGTTCAAGCATGTAAACTTTTGAAAAAATTAAGCGTACACACAAAACTATCAATATCTAATTTCCCATAGCCACTCACAAGAATATCCATTATTTGGCAAAAAGCACGAGCATGAGGACCATACAATATGTTTTCTATCTTTTCTATCATCTATGTTTAGTACCTCTTTAGAGTTTCAGTTGATAACCCGTCAATTTGCAATTGCTAATTCAATGTTTTCTCAGCATTATCCAGAGATTTGTAAGCAACAATTCCATTTGGCGGTGATTTTTGCTCAGGGCTATGGCATTGCCCAAATTTGTAAAGCGCTTCTGAATGGCGGTTGCTTCTCCGTTTGTCGGTGGTGCTGAACCGTTGAATTTCACAGCTCTTTTGAAATTGTTTAAAGTAAGCGGGAGACCGCTCGTACATAGTTTCAACCATTCTTTTATACAGTGCTCAGTCAATCAGAAACTTCGTGTTCGTCTTCTTGCGTCAATCTAAGTTTCATTGTAGAGGGTTGGTTACTTGTTGAATCGTTTGAATTACTGTTGGTGGCAGCCAATCAATTTTTTGGAGATTTTTGTCTGTTTTTCAAAGTCTTCTAATGCTAGCGGTATTCGCTGTCGAAACGCATACTCACTTTCACCTTTTTTTGAAAAGTTTCAGGAATTATAGGTACCTGTCTTTTCATAAATTTTGACAGTTGCTCTGATCAAACGGTTTTCATATCTGGAAACGTCGGAATGAGCGTCTCCAAAATCTGCGTCTTTATCTGCTGTAAAAGACATTTTACTTTTATAATTCAATATAAGTTCAACTAACTGTTTTGCTTCGAGAATGTGTGTGAATGATTTTATGCATTCTGCACATAGAAATGAGAAACATGAACAGTAAAAATAGAATTATTTTACTGATAAGAAAAATAGTGTAGAATTAATTAGCATAGAAACAAGTGAGTTGGTTGAATGAACAGTAGCTGTACATCAGTCTTGTCGGCAGACACTTTTGTATTATAAATACAATGAAAAACCTATGTGGGCTTTACCTGAGGGGAATTGTGTACAAACACTAACTTGTATATTTGATTTAATACATAACACCAAATAGAATACCGCATGTGTGACCCTGGGTGTGTCGATATACATTTGCTCATGAAAGTGGGCTACACTGTGAGCCAAACCCTTTCCAGTTTAACATTTTGAACAACGAACCTACTTGTTGAAATACAGTTGTATATTCAAGATCATGCTTAAAACATTCTAAATAATTGCCTTTGTAAATTAAATGTACGTTCACTGACTGCTTCAAGTTTTTATTCCAAAAATATTCAAGGTTTCAGAAATAACATCCAAAAAATCAATTTTTTAAGCAAAACTTTTTTATTGTTTCGTTTGAACTTGAACACATTCACATTTTATCTTCTTTTCTCTAGTGTTTCTCAATGTCTTACCCTATTTTATCAGAAACAGAAAACCCATTTGAACGCACAATCGTTTTCCAAACAATGAATAAAAACTTTTGTTGTGACCGTAAAACAAAAACGTTTAAACGAACAAGAGGACTGGACAACGAAAGATCATTGTATGCTACCAAAATTTGTAAATTTCATTGCTCAGTTACCAGACAAACCTCAATCAACCAGTGGGGGTTTCATTACATCAGGGGGTATTGTACCACCTTCAACACTCTCTGACCCTCTGCATTCTTACGATATCAAACTTACCAGTGGGAAAAATGAAAGTTATTTAGAAATACGATAGCGACTGTGTTCCTTTCTATGAAAACCAGCTCGGTGTTTTGCAAGAGTGTGACAACTTCCAAAATCACGCATCAATCCATCTCCACTATGCACTCCTACTGCAGACCCTAGCCCCACCTTGAGCCCGGAGAGCACACAGCCAAGCCCATGAAAAACAAGAATTTGTGGATCAACTTTGACAGTTCACAAACTGTTACCGATACTCTACTGCGCAAGCTATCTGGCGACAATTTTGAAACTCCTCCACATGGCACTGGAAACCAGGGGCAGGAAGACCCTCCGACCAAAAATTTCTAAAAAACGCCGAAAATACAGAAACCCGTCATTTGTCAATGCTCCGAAAAAGGAAGATTTCATCAATGCGAGAACTCTTGACAAATCTGACTTACTCTTTTTTATTAAAGTGAATACAAAATTTTTGTAAAAGCAGTCCCTTAACAGCGTTCTTTATCTTTCGCTGCATATTTCTAACATTTGAGCTTCTAAAATTGATTTCATTTCTTCATAATTTATACCTTGTTAGATAATCTATTCGACTAAGAAAACATTGAAAAAAAAAACAAAATAAAATTTTCTTTAGATGTACTGACAAATTTTTTACTACTCGTAGAGTTGAAAATTATATGGGTCAGCGTTGCTTAAAGGTTAACAGGAAAAATATTATTGCAAACTTTTCAATGTCTAATAAACCTAAGTTTCAAGGAATATTTTTCTTGAAAACCTGCGTATAGAAAACTGAGAAAAACCGATTTGCGAAATTTTTCTTCAAAAAAGATCAACTTTTGAAGCATAATATGGAAGCTGTTTAACCAAATGTAAGGATTCAACCAGAAAAATCGAAGTCACCGCTAAAACATTTTGAAGTTATCATAAAATTTTGAAAAAATTCAAACAAAAAATAATTTTTTCAGCAGACTTTTGTCCTAAACTCTAAAACCTGATTAAACATTTTGGCTTCTTTAGCCTGATTAGAACGAAGAATGAGCAGCAAGGGCAAATTAACCTTTTTCACGATTCAACAGAAATGTTTTTCACTTGTTTTTCACAACAGAAAAAAATTCACTTTTTCGAAAATTTTACATGTATTCCTATTTTTACAAAAATTTTGATTTGAAACATTTTTAAAATTTTTCTGAATTTTTCAGGCGTAATTTGAAAGCCGTTGAACTGAATGGTAAGATAAGAAAGTAAAGAAGAATTCTCAATTTTTCTCTGAAATTTTTCAAGATATTTTTGCCGTTAATTCAAAAACTGGATTTACGATTTTTGATTTTCAACCCTATATCAAAAAAGGAGCGAGGAGTGTATAGCAATTCCACAGGAAAAATTTTTTTCATGTAATCTTATTTTAGTCGAAATTTCAACTAAAATTTAGTCTTTTAATAAAATCTATAATTTGGTTTGTTTTATTTCAGTTTAGCTTCTAATTGAAAGGGGTAGTCTGAAACTATGTTAACATGGTTAGCAGAGAAAGTGCAAGCCATTCTCGTTTTTCACTGCTATGAGTAAAGGAGTAACACAATAACACGATTAATTTCCAGCTTATTCCATGAACGAATTTTCGTACGCTCGATTTTACGATACAGAAGCTTTGCTTACAGTTTTTTTTCTTCAGGTTCCTCAATTTTTAATATCATTAACTCGAATTTTGTATCAGAAGTTTGCACTTTTGTTACTTATTTCAGTTTATTAAAATCGTCGCAATGGTTGTGCAATGCAGTGTTCTTCGCAACTTAGCAAAAGACGAGCGCTCAATAAACATCTTCAGAGAAGGCACAATATATATCCCACAGTACCTATTTTTGGTTGCTTCCAATGCTCACAAGAGGAAAAAAGTTTACCGTCCTTGCGTAAACAATCTCTTCTAACGCACCAACAGCCCATTTTCAAAATTTGTTAAACTTGTCGAATTGGATTTCAATCAAAGTTGGAATATGCAAACCATGTAAGTAACCAGCAAGGACTTCCCATCTACGAGATGCATCTTATTGAAATACACAATTCTACACGTACTCCCTCCTCAATCAATGGGGGAGTCAACTACTACGGAGTTTGAGCCTCAATCAAACGACAGACATTATGGAGTACTTGTTCACGAAAAGGGACGAAGTAACTGATATAGTGAAAAAACATGCTAATCAATATCCACGAAAGTTACAACTTACTGTTGAGACGACACTTCAAGAGCTAACAGATAATGAACCGTAAAGAGTCAGTGTATATCTTAACACTAGTACGGTGGTTGCTTACTCGCAGGGAATTTCGGATGAAACCTACGAACAATTGGTTGACAAGATAGTCTCAAAATTGGTTACTTTTTCCAGTAATGGAAATGGTTGTCAGTTGTTAAAAATTGACCAAGTTAATTTGAAACCTGTTTGCTATGCACAAGTTCGAGGTAGAAGTATCATTCCATTTCAAGAAGAGCATCCATTAAGAAATGACTCGAACTTGGTAAATATACAACGCAAATGACGACAAATGTTTTCTTTATTGCTCTACCGCTGGATACCACCTTGTAAACACGAAAGAAACTCTTGAACCTCCTGGGTCATGTTTCAGACAATGGACGAACGTTTTGATTTATAGCAGTGAGAACCCAAGTGCTAAATAACCTATGGATGATTTCGACATGCCAATGAGTCTATTGGACATATCCCAGATTCGAAGACATGAAGGAAGTGCAAGTCAACGTATTCAAGTAATAGCCATTTATTTATCTACTAAAAACCTTTTACAAAAACAAAGAAAAACCAACCCCATGACATCACCAAACTTTGAATAAAAAAGACGCAGAAAAAACTTTAAAAAACAAGAAGTAGCTCATGTAAGTAGAGATCGAGGGTCGTTTTTTTATTTCAGGTACAAATCAAATCAATTGCTACCATTACGGGTTTCGAGCGGTAGAACGTATCCATTTGTGTTGGACTTACTACTGTTTAGCGACGGGCAAACTTACCACTACGTTTTTAAAGTTGTCGCCAAAATAAACGGAAAAGAGCACCGCGATCGAATCATTTATGCCTGAATTGTCTTTATACCTGCTCATCGGCTGAGTTACTTCCAACTCATCAAAAAACCTGCCTCGAAAAGGATTCCGTTCAAATAACTATGCCTGAGCCATCAACGAACAAACTTAAATTTGAAAACTACGCAGCCAAATGGCGTTCACCTTTCGTGATATACTTAGATCTGGAATCTTTAATAATTTCAATCTCTACAGAAAATAATCCAAGCATATCTGGAACTGTCGCCACAGAAAAACGTGAACCTTGTAGCTACTGCCTGATTGTTATTGAACGGGAAAACCCTGAACCTGTTCACTTTGATGTTTACACTGGCCCCGATTGTATGACACGGTTATTAACGAAATTGGAAAAGCTAGCACGTTTCTTCTATTATCAGAAAAGGAAGTTTTCAGATTTCATTGGTTCAGCTCCACTCAAAAACGACTTCTCCTGCTTATGGATCACTATCATTTCACAGGACAGTTCATTGGGTATGCTCATAACGCGTGTAACCTAAAACGTAGAACCATCAATTACACTCCAATCATTGCACACAATATCATGAATTACGACCTGCATCACATTGTCAAGGCAAACAACACAGCGTCACGAACTACAAAATTTTATGTCATGGCCACAAACGATGAGAAGTTCATTGCGTTGAACTTCGGCATATTCATGGAAAAGAGAAAGCGGAAAAGAGGTGAAGTCGCTGTCCATGAATATTTACGTTTCATTGACAGCTTCAAATTTATGCCGTGTAGTCTTGAAAAACTAGTTGAGACGCTTCCTGACAATAAACTCTCACTACTTGACAGTTTCTTTCGTGGATATACAGAAGATCAGAAAGCGCTCGTGAAAAAAAGGGAAATTTCTAATATTCATATGTTGACTCTTTAATTAAGCTCAACGATGCAACACTTCCCAGTTTAGAGAAATGGAAAAACAGTCTGAAAGAAAACAAAATCGAAACATCACCACATGATCTTGACCAGTTGAAAAAAGTCTTTAGTGAGTTCAACTGCGAAAAATTGAAGGGATTCCTTGAACTACCTTACCGGAGATGTTCTTCAACTAGCCTGCTGGTTTGAAGAGCTACGTTCAGTATGCTACAAAATATATGGTCTCGATTGTGCAGAGTTTTACACTGCATCGAACCTATCAGGAAGCGCTTGCTTGAAAGTGTCCAATCCCAAACTGGCGCTTTTAAGTGACAGAAACATACCAGATATGACAGAACGCATGATTCGCGGTGGATTAGCCTCATTATTCAGTTCTCGGCTTGCATTGGCAAACAACCCTCAAGTGTCACATTTCAAAGCGTCAGAAGATGTTTCGTCCATCATATACATCGACACAAACAATCTATACAGAGGTCTTATGCTTCAATAACTCCTACCGCTCAAGAATTTTGAGCATGTTGAAAATGCCACTTTAACCGATATAATGGAAGCAGCTGACGAGGGGGAAATCGGGTGCATTCTGGAAGTCGACCTACAGTACCCTGAAGAACTTCATGACAAGCATGCTGACTCCGCTCATATCAAATAAGGCATAGACCTCCTCGAACTTGGCTAATTTCAGACTGAAATATGGAACGCTCTAAAACTACCAGCACCGCAGGCTAGCAAACTGCGACAGAATTTCCACCAGAAATAAAACTATGCTGTGCATTACCGCAATTTGAAATTTTTTTCAAAAAGGCATAAAAGTTACAAAAAAACATCAAACTGTCAAATTTCATCAATCAAAGTGGCTTTAAAATACATTCAGTTGAACACCCAGAAGCGACAGGAAGCGTCCTCTAAATTTTATCAGGATTTTTATAAATTGATTTCCAATTCAACATTTGAAAAGCCCTTTGAGGAACAGAGTGACAGTATCTTTTGTTAGACCAGAGGAATACCTCTTGAAGACTACCTCAGATGGTAAAAAATCTTCAATCAAATTAATTGACGAAGGCTTCTCTCTGATCACCAAAAAAAACAATCGATTTTGTGCAACAAGCCAACTATTGTGGGTGCTAGCATCCTCGAGCTATCAAAACTGTTCATGCTTAATTTTCATTACAACCTAATGAAAAAAAACAATGCCAACTACTTTACTCCGACACATTCTTCTGTGTAAAAAATAAAAACAGTTGATTTTTATCATCATCTGGAAGTCAATTCAACCCCAAGAGCACACTTTGAGTTTTCCAATTTTCCCCGGCATCACAAGTTGCTTGATCGATCGAACGAAAAACAGGTGCAAAAATTCAAGGACGAGCTAGCCGGAACCCCCATTAAAGAGTTTTGTGCATTAAAACCAAAATTTATTCAATAGTTGCCGGTGATTAAAACAGGATGTCTGCAAAAGGAACAAAAAAATTTGCTCAGTTGAAGCTCAACCATGAAATGTTCAAACAAACTTGAAGCTCAGCAATGAAATGTTCAAACAAACTCTTCAAACAGGCAAATTAGATCGGTTAGAAAATATATGGACGCAAACAATCTATACGGAGGTAGTATGCTTCAATACCCGCTACCGCTCAAGAACTTTAACCATGTTGAAAATGTCACTTTAACCGATATAATGGAAGCAGACGAAGAGGGGAAAATCGGGTACATTCTGGAAGTTGACCTAGAGTACCCTCAAGAACACTATGAAAAGCATGCTGATTCTCCGCTCATATCAAATTAGGAAAGCATAGACCCCCTCGAACTTGGCTATTTTCAGACTGAAATACGGAACCCTTTAAAACTACCAGCACCGCAGGCTAGCAAACTGCGACAGATTTTCCACCCGAAACAAAACTATGTTGTGAATTACCGAACTCTGAATTTTTTTTCAAAATGGCATAAAAGTTACACAAATACATCAAGCTGTCAAATTTCATCAATCAAAGTGGCTTGCCAAATACATTCAGTTGAACATTCAGAAGACAGGAAGCGTCCTCTAAATTTGATCAGGATTTTTATAAATTGATGTCTAACTCAACATTTGGAAAGCTCTGTAAAAACTTGAGAAACAGAGTGACATTAACTTTTTTTAGAACAGAGTAAGAAATGATGAACACTACCTCAGATGGTAACATATCTTCAATTGAATTAATTGACGAAGGCCTCTCTCTGATCACCAAAAAGAAACAATCAATTATGTGCAACAAGCCAACTATTGTGGGTGCTAGCATCCTCGAGCTATCAAAACTGTTCATGCTTAATTTTCATTACAATGTAATGAAAAAAAAAACAATGCCAACTACTTTACTCCGACAGATTCTTTTGTGTAAAAAAGCAGTTGACTTTTATCATAATCCGGAAGTCAATTCAATCCAGAGAGCACACTTTGATTTTTCCAATTTTCCCCGGCATCACAAGTTGTTTGATCAATCGAACGAAAAGCAGGTGCTAAAATTCAAGGACGAGCTAGCCGGAACCCCCATTAAAGAGTTGTGCATTAAAACCAAAATTTATTCAATAGTTGCCGGTGATTAAAACAGGATGTCTGCCAAAGGAACAAAAAAAATTTGCCCAGTTGAAGCTCAACCATGAAATGTTCAAACAAACTTGAAGCTCAGCAATGAAATGTTCAAACAAACTTTTCAAACAGGCAAATTAGATCGGTTAGAAAATATGTCGACGCAAACAATCTATACGGAGGTAGTATGCTTCAATACCCGCTACCGCACAAGAACTTTGAGCATGTTGAAAATGTCACTTTAACCGATATAATGGAAGCAGACGAAAAGGGGAAAATCGGGTACATTCTGGAAGTTGACCTAGAGTACCCTCAAGAACACTATGACAAGCATGCTGATTTTCCGCTCATATCAAATTAGGAAAGCATAGGCCCCCTCGAACTTGGCTATTTTCAGACTGAAATACGGAACTCTCTAAAACTACCAGCAGCCTAGCAAACTGCGACAGATTTTCGACCCGAAACAAAACTAAGTTGTGAATCATCAAACTTTGAATTTTTTCAAAATGGGAAAAAAAGTTACACAAATACATCAAGCTCTCAAATTTCATCAATCAAAGTGGCTTTCCAAATACATTCAGTTGAACACACATAAAAGACAGGAAACGTCCTCTGAATTTGATCAGGATTTTGATAAATTGATGTCTAACTCAACATTTGGAAACCTCTGTGAAAACTTGAGAAACAGAGTCATATTAACTTTTGTTAGAACAGAGTAAGAACTGATGAACACTACCTCAGATGGTCACATATCTTCAAATGAATTAATTGACGAAGGCCTCTCTCTGATCACGAAAAAGAAACAATCAATTTTGTGCAACAAGCCAACTATTGTGGTTGCTAGCATCCTCGAGCTATCAAAACTGTTCATGCTTAATTTTCATTACAACGTAATGAAAAAAAAACAATGCCAACTACTTTACTCCGACAGATTCTTTTGTGTAAAAAAACAGTTGATTTTTATCATAATCTGGAAGTCAATTCAACCCAGAGAGCACACTTTGATTTTTCCAATTTTCCCCGGCATCACAAGTTGCTTGATCAATCGAAAAACAGGTGCAAAAATTCAAGGACGAGCTAGCCGGAACCCCCATTAAAGAGTTTTGTGCATTAAAACCAAAATTTATTCAATAGTTGCCGGTGATTAAAACAGGATGTCTGCAAAAGGAACAAAAAAATTTGCTCAGTTGAAGCTCAACCATGAAATGTTCAAACAAACTTGAAGCTCAGCAATGAAATGTTCAAACAAACTCTTCAAACAGGCAAATTAGATCGGTTAGAAAATATATGGACGCAAACAATCTATACGGAGGTAGTATGCTTCAATACCCGCTACCGCTCAAGAACTTTAACCATGTTGAAAATGTCACTTTAACCGATATAATGGAAGCAGACGAAGAGGGGAAAATCGGGTACATTCTGGAAGTTGACCTAGAGTACCCTCAAGAACACTATGAAAAGCATGCTGATTCTCCGCTCATATCAAATTAGGAAAGCATAGACCCCCTCGAACTTGGCTATTTTCAGACTGAAATACGGAACCCTTTAAAACTACCAGCACCGCAGGCTAGCAAACTGCGACAGATTTTCCACCCGAAACAAAACTATGTTGTGAATTACCGAACTTTGAATTTTTTTTCAAAATGGCATAAAAGTTACACAAATACATCAAGCTGTCAAATTTCATCAATCAAAGTGGCTTGCCAAATACATTCAGTTGAACATTCAGAAGACAGGAAGCGTCCTCTAAATTTGATCAGGATTTTTATAAATTGATGTCTAACTCAACATTTGGAAAGCTCTGTGAAAACTTGAGAAACAGAGTGACATTAACTTTTGTTAGAACAGAGTAAGAACTGTTGAACACTACCTCAGATGGTAACACATCTTCAATCGAATTAATTGACGAAGGCCTCTCTCTGATCACTAAAACGAAACAATCAATTTTGTGCAACAAGCCAACTATTGTGGGTGCTAGCATCCTCGAGCTATCAAAACTGTTCAAGCTTAATTTTCATTACAACGTAATGAAAAAAAACAATGCCAACTACTTTACTCCAACAGATTCTTTTGTACAAATAAAAACAGTTGATTTTTATCATAATATGGAAGTCAATTCAACCCAGAGACCACACTTTGATTTTTCCAATATTCCCAGGCATCACAAGTTGTTTGATCGATCGAACGAAAAGCAGGTGGAAAAATTCAAGGACGAGCTAGCCGGAACCCCCATTGAAGAGTTTTGTGCATTAAAACCAAAATTTATTCAATAGTTGCCGGAGAGCAGAACAAGATGTCTGCCAAAGGAACAAAAAAAATTTGCCCAGTTGAAGCTGAACCATGAAATGTTCAAGCCCTTCAAACAGGCAAATTAGTTCGGTTAGAAAAAGTAAAATTCAGCTCAGAAAGACATCAAATACAAACGGTGCACGTAAACAAAATAGCACTTAGCGCATACGATGATAAATGTATAAAATGGAAGACAAAACACAACATTACCATTTGGACATTATTCACTGACGGATGAGTTCGTTTCAAAAAACCTATGTAACGATAGAGAGTGGGATATTGCATCAAATGATAGTGAAGAGTCAGTAAGCGTGCTTGACCTACCAGAGAGAGGGGGAGCTCTGCGCTGGGAGACCCCTGATCATGGTTTCCAACCCTCACACAGATGAAGTAAACATCATAGACTTCAGTGCCTTATCTGATGTTAGTGATAAAAGTGACCAGGAGACTCCAAACCCATTTATTCTAGCAGAAGCTGAAGAAAACGTTGACACATCTACTAGCACTGATAACCTAACTTTGGCAAGCTAGCGAAAATCAGAAGTGACAAGAAAAGAAAAAAGTAATCTATCTACTGAAAGATTTCAGTGGCGATCAGTCAAATTCAGATATGTCGGAGGGGGAGCAGAATAACCAAGAAGTTGACACTGTATCACCAATTATTTCAACTAAGCGTAATCGTGTACACATTGATGATTCTGATGACAATAAAAACAACTTTTTCTTTGTTAATTTTTGATTAGTATATCTAATTCGGAAAGGAAAGTTTAAAAACCTACAAAGAATAAAAGTTGATCTCTGAATTTTTTGTAGAACAAAAAGATATAAGAGAACAACATACCTGACTAACAATTGTGCACCTCGTAGAAGTAATTATGTATAATGGAATGTATAACAACAAAATGTAAAATGGAATGAAAGATGGCATACAAAAACAAAAAGGGAATATAAGAATAAAAAGGAATACAAAAATACAAAAGGAAAGAAAATACAAAAGGGAACAAAAAATACAAAAAAAAATACAAAAATACAAAAGGGAATACAAAAATAAAAAAGGGAACACAAAAATACAAAAGCGAAAACAAAAATACAAAAAGGAAAAACAAAAATACAAAAAGGGAGTACAAAAATAAAAGGGGAACAAAAGAAGGAATACAAAATAAAAAAGGAATACGAAAACAAAAAAGTAATACAAAAATAACAGTAATTAAAATAAAGAAACCATGGGGTGCTCCAGTGTATTTGGTAGTCACTGGAGCAACCAAACAGAGGATGAGATCCTTCAGAAGCTCTACTTCCTCTGTCAGGACAGATTCCATGTCCATCAAGAAGTCGATGAGCTACAGGTCCTCATCCTCACCCTGGCTACATAGACATCGCCATTCACATTGCGAAGTCGAATGTTTATGCTTTCGGGGTTGTCAACTTCAATCTCAGTAAACGAAGTTACTTCGATGGAATCGACAGAAAACCCCTTCCACAGGAATGTTACAGAGTTGTATGCAATAAAATTTAAATTCGTATCCGTTAAACTAACCAACGGAAATATATAAAAAGGGCTTCAAATATCAAGAAAAAGTACTTATTTCGTTCCTCAATGCTTCCACCAAAAACACACTTTTATAACTAACAGACACCATGCTAACATCATTCTTATTACCACACAACAAAACCCGCAAAGCATAATAACATGCTAGTCTTACATATCAAAATTCCTCCATTAAAGGTTTTGAGATGAGGTTTTTAATCAATTTTTACCTCCTTCACGGTGCTTTATTTAACCTTTTTCTGTTAATGTCTGCCGAATTTTTGGGTGTCATTTCTGGTCACATAAACCTTACAATTAAACTTCCTAACTCCATTCAAAGTTTGCTGAAATTCTGGTTTCGTTTGGTTGAGGAGATGGAAAGATTTAGCGTACTGTTAGGGCACAAATTAGAGCGCCAATCGTAGACCACCAGATAGAAATGGCGTTGTTCCAAAATTTTATCAATTAGTTACCCCGTTCCTTAACAGAAGGCCAAGATTGATTTCCCACTCCAAAAACTGAACTTCAAGACACCATTTACCGGTACACATTTACTTTTATTTTAATTGAACCACTCTTGCAACACCGAAGCAAATTAATTTCAAAATCTATAAAACACCGCTTGATCAAATAATTTTGTTTTGAAATTTAATTTCCAAGAGGCAGCTCCGCTTTGCTTTAATTCCCATAAAATCCCCGCTGTAAACAAAACTTGACAATTCCCACTTTCCAAAACGCAATAAGAGTTCAAGTTACCAAAAGGAATTTCCATGCGCGCGAAAAAAATGTTATAAAACTTTCCCAAAATATGAAAGGCCACATGAAAATTTCCTTTAAATATCGGTAAAAGAATCTGACCAGATAGGAATAAAGAATTTGGGTCGAAAATTAATTTGTCAGTGGTAAAAAGCCTTGTACGGGGGGGGGGGGTCCGGACCACCCCCCTTCAAGAACATGGCAGATTCTCTTACTACTGAGACGCTAAGTTCAAATCATCAGAAAGTTTTATTACGTTACAAAATGCAGTTCGTTATTGGACTATCGGGCTCCTTATACGTACTCTATCAATGGAAAATTGATAACTTAGAGAAAAACGCTTCATTTGTTCGAATACAAAGTAGGTTAATGAAAAACCTTAGGAACAATTTACCTGAACCCCTCTTTTCCAAGAACAAAAACTTACTTTTTTTCTCAAAATATTCAAAATTTTGCCAATGATTTTGCATAATGGATAGTAGGAGCTTTTATCGCAGTTGACGTTGCTGATGCTACAGCTAAAGTAAGGGCAGGGGAGAGAAGACTGAAAAAAATCATCAAGTCAGCGATACCTTTAACTCAATGTGATGTTTCTAAAAAACGCAATAAAAGACTTAAAGCACACAATGAGAATATCCAACAGTCTTGCATTCGTTACATCTTCAGCAAAGAATGCAACTTAGTTGAAAGCGTCGCAACCATTAAAACTCTTCCTAAAGTGATCATTACATTCTACAGCTAGACACAAGGAAAATAAACCAAGAACGTTACGTACAAAGCGCTGGAAACTAGGATACGCCCTTATAAGCAATCAGATTATTTCTCTGGAGCTTTCTAATGCAATTCAGAAAACTTTTAAACGTTTTAACGAAAAGAAGTTGACAAACAAAAATGATAACTGCAAAGATAAACTATGAGATTGTCTAAGGTAACTCGACAAATGATTAAAAAGAGAAGAGATCTTTCAACAGAAGATATTGACAGTGATAACACCTGAACAGCCCAGAACGAACGCATCAAAGCGACATTTCGTTTGATCAAAACCTTTTCCTCAAGTCACAACAGCTGCGAATCAAAAAATTTTTTACCAACTATAAATTAAAAGATCTGCAGTGCTAAACTAAATTCAGTGTGTACTGTAGATAACTTCAGACCAATAAGTTTGCTCAATACAGAACTCACAAAAGTATCACATGCTCTAGCGTCTGGACTCAAAGAAATATTGAAAACTCTGATAGCAAAAACAACAATTTGCTGCCCTCACAAAGCGCAGAATCAATACGGCTACCCTATTAGCTCGATTGGCTAAAGAAAAATTAGGCAGAGCCACAAACTGCATAATCTTTGTAGTTTTTGGTAAGGCATTTGATAGACTTGGGTGAAAATAATTTGTGAAAACATTCGAATGAGAAAAACTGCACAGATAAACTGAAAAAATTGATCGAAGCCTGTACAGAGAAACCAAAGCATGCAATCTTTCAAAATTCAATCAAATTGAGACCGGTATTAGGTAAGTTTGTCCACTTTCTGCTCTCCTATTTGTTTCAGGTAGGGAACCATTTCTTCAAGCTGTGCGTAGAAACACTCAGATCAAAACAAATCAAAAGCTCAATCTCATTGCATATGCTGACGATATCAGTGTTTTTCAAAACAGGGTGCAAAAAACACGTTTCAGATAAAATTGAAAATTTTAGCCACTCATCTGGAGGCTTCTGCTT
The DNA here is from genome assembly GCF_964194025.1 of Convolutriloba macropyga. Classification (NCBI taxonomy): domain Eukaryota; kingdom Metazoa; phylum Xenacoelomorpha; order Acoela; family Convolutidae; genus Convolutriloba; species Convolutriloba macropyga. The sequence continues at coordinate 27,881,938 of NC_134473.1, forward strand.
AATTCACAAAAAAACACCGTACAAATAAAAGATGATTTTGGTTGGTCTCTCACTTTACGTTTATACAGTGGTCAAGACACAAGACATGATAAGAATTTAAATGCGAAAAGAGAAATGGAAGAAATTAGAATTAAGTGGAAACTAAATATTACCTTACGGTCAATCAGAAGAAAAAAAAGGTATCAAACTTAACTAATTTACTTAGCTAGCTAACAAGCGGTTCATTCAATGGGAAGCTTAGACAAGAGTCGCCGAGCATGAAAAGTAAAACGCTCATTGGACTAAAATAAAGCTCAAACTCATTGCATATCCTGACGATATCAGTGTTTTCCAAAACTGGGCGAACAAAACAAGTTTTAGATGAAATTGAAGATTTTATCTACTCTTCTGGACTTCGGCTCAATTCACAAAAACGTGCTTATGACTGGGGTAAACAATTTACCAATTTCAAAGGTAGATGAATTAAAAATATTAATAATCCTGGAAAAACCAAAGACATGGTTGCCTGCGCTACAATCAATGATGAATTCTGATGAATTAAAGGCTGATGAATTCTAGCGTAGATTGCAAAAAATTACTGAGAAGAGTACTGTAGCGAATGAACAACATTCCGTATCTGCTTGACGACGATACCTCAATCGAAAAACTTGAAGTACCGGCAGATATTGAAGCAATCAAACCAATTAAACGAGAAAAAGAAGGCGATTACTACCTGAAGGCGAGTTTCATACAGGTAAAACATCAATGCTTTTAATATTAGAGAGCGAGACAGGCGAAAGAGCTACGCGAATGGCCATTCAAAGCGGCGACGGGAGGCCATCATGAAGTTTGGTGCAAATTAAAAAAAACGGAAAACAACACCAAACCATGAAACGAAACGGCGAGGGATTAAAGATGAAAGAAACTCACCAACGCAAAAACTTATCTCGCCAAGGCGTGAACCAAAATGACAATAGACAGTCATTGAGCACAAGTCGCCGAGGAGGGAACCAAAACCTGCGCGAACCAGAATCATCCCCAAACGACCTAGCAAGTGACGGAACCGAAGCACACAGAACGCTCCGGTTCTCTTGAATTTCGTTGCTGACGCTTATTTCTCTGAAGATTTCTAGTGCAATTCAGAAAACTTTTATAAGTGTTAACGAAAATGAGTTGACGAACAGATATGAAAACTGCAAAGCTAAACTAAGAGATTGTCTAAGGTCATTTGACAAATGATCAAAAAAGAGACGAGACCATTAAACACAAACATTGACAGTGATAACACCCAAATAACCCAGACTGAACGCATCAAAGCCACTTTTCATTTCATTAATATCTTTTACTCAAGATCTGAACTGCAGACTCAAAATCTTTTTATTAACTTGAATTCAAAAATCTGCTGTGCTTAACAGTAACGGTTAAGTAGCAGAGAATATTGAATGTTAAACATTGACTTCTTTGCACCAGAATTGACTTTCTTTGAACTCAAGAAAGTAACTCAAGCCCTAAAAATGAAGTGCCTAGTTCGTTTTGCGACTCCATTTTAAACAAATTGCCTAAACTAAATTCAGTGTGTAGTGTAGACAACTCAAACCCAATAAATTTGCTTAATACAGATCTCAAAAATTTTATCACATGTTCTAGCTTCTAGACTCAAAGAACCATTGAATACTCTGATAAAGAAAGACCAAATTGCTTACCTCACACAGCGTACCATCAATACGGCTATCCTACTAGCTTGATTGGCTAAAGAAAAATTAGGCTGAGCAAACTGCAAGATCTCTGTAGAACGAACCTTGAATGAGAAAAGCTGCCCAGATAAATTGAAAGCATGTACAGAGAAACCAAAGCATGCAATCTTTTAAAATTCAATCAAATTGAGAACGGTATTATGCAAGTTTGTCCACTTTCTGCTCTCCTCTTCATTCCAGGTATAGAACTTCTTCAAGCTATGCGTAGAAACACTCAGATCAAAACAAATCAAAAGCTCAAACTCATTGCATATACTGACGATATCAGTTTTTTTCCAAAACAGGGTGCAAAAACAAGTTTCGGATGAAATTGAAAATTTCAGCCACTCATCTGGAGGCTTCTGCTCAATTCACAGAAAAAAAAACAAAGTGCTTATGACTGGGGTAAACGATCTACCAAGAACAAAGGTGGACGAATTAATAAACATTAAAATATTAATTTATCCTGGAAAAACCAAAAACATGATTGCCTGTGCTACAATCAATGATGTATTCTGATGAATTAATGGCTGAGGAATTCTAGCGTACACATTTAAAAAAAATACCAAAAAGAGTAAGGTAGCGAATGAAAAACATTCCGTATCTGCTTTAAAACGATAATTCAATCGAAAAACTTGAAGTACCGGCAGACATTGAAGCAATCAAACCAATTAAACAAGAAAAATAAGGCGAGTACTACCTTAAGGCGAGTTTTATACTGGTAAAGCATCAATGCTTTTAAACATAGTGAGAGAGAAAACGAAAATGAGCTAAGCGAGGTCATTCAAAGCGGGGACGGGAGGCCATCATGAAGTTTGGTCGATTAAAAAAATGGAAAACACCACCAAACCATGAAACGAAACGGCGCGGGATTAAATATGAACGAAACTCGCCAATGCAAAAACTTAACTCGCCAAGGCGGGAACCAAACCGACAATAGACAGTCATTGAACTCAATTCGCCGAGGAGGGAACCCAACCTGCGCGAACAAGAATCACCCCCAAACGACCTAGCAAGTGACGGAACCGAAGCACAGAGAAAGCTCCGGTTCTTTTGAATTTCTCTGCTAACGCTTATTTCTCCAAAGATTTCTATTGCAATTCAGAAAACTTTTATAAGTGTTAACGAAGATGAGTTGACGAACAGATATGAAAACTGCAAAGCTAAACTAAGAGATTGTCTAAGGTCATTTGACAAAAGATCAAAAAAGAGACGAGACCATTAAACACAAACATTGACAGTGATAACACCCAAATAACCCAGACTGAACGCATCAAAGCCACTTTTCATTTCATTAATAACTTTTACTCAAGATCTGAACTGCAGACTCAAAATCTTTTTATTAACTTGAATTAAAAATCTGCTGTGCATAACAGTAACGGTTAAGTAGCAGAGAATATTGAATGTTAAACATTGACTTCTTTGCTCCAGAATTGACTTTCTTTGAACTCAAGAAACTAAATCAATCCCTGCAGATGAAGAAGTGCCTAGTTCGTTTTGCGACTCCATTTTAAACAAATTGCCTAAACTAAATTCAGTGTGTAGTGTAGACAACTCAAACCCAATAAATTTGCTTAATACAGATCTCAAAAATTTTATCACATGTTCTAGCGTCTAGACTCAAAGAACCATTGATTACTCTGATAAAGAAAGACAAAATTGCTTACCTCACACAGCGCACCATCAAAACGGCTATCCTACTAGCTTGATTGGCTACAGAAAAATTAGGTAGAGCAAACTGCAAGATCTCTGTAGAGCGAACCTTGAATGAGAAAAGCTGCCCAGATAAATTGAAAGCATGTACAGAGAAACCAAAGCATGCAATCTTTTAAAATTCAATCAAATTGAGAACGGTATTATGCAAGTTTGTCCACTTTCTGCTCTCCTCTTCATTCCAGGTATAGAACCACTTCTTCAAGCTATGCGTAGAAACACTCAGATCAAAACAAATCAAAAGCTCAAACTCATTGCATATACTGACGATATCAGTTTTTTCCAAAACAGGGTGCAAAAACAAGTTTCGGATGAAATTGAAAATCTCAGCCACTCATCTGGAGGCTTCTGCTCAATTCACAGAAAAAAAAACAAAGTGCTTATGACTGGGGTAAACGATCTACCAAGAACAAAGGTGGACGAATTAATAAACATTAAAATAATAATTTATCCTGGAAAAACCAAAAACATGATTGCCTGTGCTACAATCAATGATGTATTCTGATGAATTAATGGCTGAGGAATTCTAGCGTACACATTAAAAAAAATACCGAAAAGAGTAAGGTAGCGAATGAAAAACATTCCGTATCTGCTTTACGACGATACTTCAATCGAAAAACTTGAAGTACCGGCAGACATTGAAGCAATCAAACCAATTAAACAAGAAAAATAAGGCGAGTACTACCTTAAGGCGAGTTTTATACTGGTAAAGCATCAATACTTTTAAACATAGTGAGAGAGAAAACGAAAATGAGCTAAGCGAGGTCATTCAAAGCGGGGACGGGAGGCAATCATGAAGTTTGGTGCAAATTAAAAAAATGGAAAACACCACCAAACCATGAAACGAAACGGCGCGGGATTAAATATGAACGAAACTCGCCAATGCAAAAACCTAACTCGCCAAGGCGGGAACCAAACCGACAATAGACAGTCATTGAACTCAATTCGCCGAGGAGGGAACCCAATCTGCGCGAACAAGAATCACCCCCAAACGACCTAGCAAGTGACGGAACCGAAGCACAGAGAAAGCTCCGGTTCTTTTGAATTTCTCTGCTAACGCTTATTTCTCCAAAGATTTCTATTGCAATTCAGAAAACTTTTATAAGTGTTAACGAAAATGAGTTGACGAACAGATATGGAAACTGCAAAGCTAAACTAAGAGATTGTTTAAGGTCAATCGACAAATGATCAAAAAAGAGACGAGACCTTTCAACACAAACATTGACAGTGATAACACCCAAACAACCCAGACTGAACGCAGCAAAGCCACTTTTCATTTGATCAATAACTTTTACTCAAGATCTGCACTGCAGACTCAAAATCTTTAACTAAATTTAAAAATCTGCTGTGCTTAACAGTAACGGTTAAGTAGCAGAGAATATTGAATGTTAAACATTGACTTCTTTGCTCCAGAATTGACTTTCTTTGAACTCAAGAAAGTAACTCAATCCCTGCAAATGAAGTGCCTTGTTCGTTTTGCGACTCCATTTTAAACAAATTGCCTAAACTAAATTCAGTGTGTAGTGTAGACAACTCAAACCCAATAAATTTGCTTAATACAGATCTCAAAAATTTTATCACATGTTCTAGCTTCTAGACTCAAAGAATCATTGAATACTCTGATAAAGAAAGACCAAATTGCTTACCTCACACAGCGTACCATCAATACGGCTATCCTACTAGCTTGATTGGCTAAAGAAAAATTAGGCTGAGCAAACTGCAAGATCTCTGTAGAACGAACCTTGAATGAGAAAAGCTGCCCAGATAAATTGAAAGCATGTACCAAAACATGCAATCTTTTAAAGTTCAATCAAATTGAGAACGGTTTTATGCAAGTTTGTCCACTTTCTGCTCTCCTCTTCATTCAAGGTATAGAACCACTCGTTCAAGCTATGCGTAGAAACACTCAAACGAAAACAAATCGAAAGTTCAAACTCAGTGCATATGCTGACAATATTACAGTGTTCCCCAAAACAGTGTGCATAAAACAAGTGTTAGATAAACTGAAAATTTTATCCACTCATCTGGACCTCAGCTCAATTCACAAAAACAAAGTGCTAATGACTAGGGTTAACGACCAAGAACAAAGGTGGATGAATTAAAAATATTAATAATCTCGGAAAAACCAAAGACATGGTTGAGAACTATTACAACACAACCATTATGCTACTGTTGTCAGAATGAATTTGAAACTTTTAAACATCTGTTCTACGAAGGTTCAATCGACGAAACATTTACATCAAAGTTACCCATGACTGATATCACCAAGATGATAGGAATACGCTAGGACTAAGGTTCTTGGTTGCCAAACTTTTTTCGTCCTGGATTGCAGAGATTTTTCATATGACTGAAGTTCACTTTATTGTAAATATTGATTAATTATTCATGAACTTTACACTGCTTTTGTTAATATGATTAATTTTGTGGTATTGCTAATTGGATAATTGCCGCCTCGCGCAATTACCGATACTACAGGATCAATTTAATTGTTAACACATCGACTTTTCAAGCACTCTAGACCTGGCCCAATGTGACGGAAAAATTATAAGCGAGCTGCGCTGCGTAATACATTAGATCAAAGAATACATAATTCATTTGCAATATCGATATCTATTATTTAATACACTGTTGACTAGAATATGGCGGTTGATTCACTGTCGCGATTAATATGTATATAACTCTGAACGAATAGATCATAAAAAACGAACATTAGTCGGCTCCATGAATGAATCAGAAATTGATTCGGAGCTAGTCATAAGCGTCATGATCAACAGTCGTGTTGACTCAATTTTTAACACGTACGAGAAGAGAGCTTGCTGCCGAAGGAAATCAGTCAGGCAACTCAACCAGCGCGATTGAAGCCGCTCTTCTTCAGCTAATATTTTTCGCTTTCTCTCTCTCTCTCTGCTCTAAGAGCAAAGGCTCTTCTACTCCGCCAAGCAGGAAAACCGTGCAGCAATTGTAAGTCTGCCGCTTTCTAAAAACTTAAACTTAGAGTAATATTCACATCCAGCAGTAAGATGGATTTAATTACTTGATTAAGATTAGAAACCCCACCATATTTTTAACGTACGAATTACCCACAATTGTGCTCTCTCATTTCTACTTGGCTTGTTTCATAATTAATCTTTGTACCTAATCATTTTTTTTCTACAAATTACACGTGGATTTGGAAATTAGAAAAGAACATTGTGAGCATATAGTGAGACTTATTCTAGCACTTAATCAAGGTCGCTTAAATAATATCTGTTTAGCTCTAGTGTGGTAATTAGGATCAAGCGAATAAAATCGCCGCCACATTACAGTTAAAATCATCGATGGGATTCAAGGAGACCCAAGACATAGAATAGCGCTACAAAGTTGTCAATCGATACCAGTATTGAGAGTTTTGTAGTGTTTGTACAAGATCAGTCTTGTTCTAGCATTTGATTCCTGTACTGTATTGATATCCAGGTCACGGCACACAGGATGATAAATATGTCGTCTATGAGACCTAGGATGCCGAAGAGAGCTTCTGGCAACAGGTCCAGTGGCAGCACAATGTACAAGAGGCACGTCGTGATAAACACAAAGCTTCGGAACCTAAAATATCATCAATCAGTTGAAAAATAAATTATAAGCCCTTTTAAGTATATGCTTTTATAAGACATTTTTGGCGCATCACTGTCGGTTTTTGAGATACTTTGAAAGTAAGAACTAACCTTGAAGGTCTATGGACTTATGTTGTAGTAGCTAGCATAAGTCCGTAACCAACTTACGGCTTCGGTAGTAGTCAGCTGGCGCTAAGTAATGCTATCATAAAGCTGGGTGGGGGGGGACTAAGGGGAGGGGGGGGGGTCAAACTTTTAAAAATTAATACCGCCCTTCGCCCTATGAAATTGCCTTTAAAAACAATTTCGGTCAATCGCATACTTAGAGACTAGTAAGGCTGTGTAAAATTCTATGTAGAATGGTAATCAAACTGAAATCGTTTCTGTTATTTTCTTGGGGGGTAGAGATGACATTAACGAACAGGAGGTTGACGTTAAACTCAATTAGTTGACTGTTGATTTAAATTAGAAACCTAGTCGGCAAATTGCCGGATAATAGCCGCCGTTGACCCGTTTGACGGCTATTAAGCATAATACAAATGCCAGCTAGCAATCGCTTTAATGAACTTTGATAACTACATGCATTATGAATTAAGGGCCGGGCTTTATATGTTTAACCCGTTTAACCCGCTCTTCTGACTTTGACCGTATTCTCTACATTACGTAATTCGATGAGTGAAAGAATTTAAAATCCCTTCAAATGAAACAGTGAGTGAAGTAAGTCAGTCAAGCGTGAAAATCGTGATTTATGTCAAACAAAAAACGTGATCAAAAAAAAGCGAAGTAAAAAATAACAGGACAAGTTCTGACATACAATTCAAAGAACTTTCATTGAATAAACAAACATAACCGATTAACATCGGGCGAATTGCTCTCAAACGACAGGTGAGTGGTTGAATTCGACAGTAGTTAGCCGCGGTTTAGTGAAGCTAGCTTTAGATAAATTGAAGGGGCGTAAGGTGAGCGCAGCGGGGGTGCACCGAAGCGGGCGTGCAAAAGTGGATTGGGGGGACTGATGTGGGGGCGGTGGGTGGGGTTGTCGAATCAATTTCTCAGAATCGCCCTTCACACCATATGCATAAGTCTCCAAAACAGTTTCTGTTAATCGCATACTTGAAGACTAGAGGGCTGAACAGGTCTAAGAGAACTTTCTGCAAACTGGGCGCTACCTCTTTATCCCATTTCTGAAAACGAAAGTCAAATGGGCCAGACGAACAATTGGGCAAGCAAAAAATTGCATAACAGACAAACAGGATTAATATATTTGCTACAAAATGCTTTTGAGAGCAACTAACAGCCGACAAAAAAGTGCCTGTTAAGTCAATTATGATTAAAACATTTCTACTGTAACTCATTGCTAATGAGGATCAGAGATGATTACATTACGCCACATAACAGCAGCTGAAAAACGTCATCAACAAAAAGAGACAGAGAGTGATAAAACGTGAACGAGAATGAGAAGGAAAGACAGCTCAACCGACAGAGAGAGAAAGAAGATATATGAACATTTTCCATGATGGGATTCGACTCTGCACCTTCAGGTTTTCTAGACTCGTTAGTAAACAAATCATAGAGAAAAACTAAAAAAATGGCAAAATTGAAAACAAGTTTTTAACTTCGAAGTATAAAAAGTTCAAACCCATTTTTTGTCTCGAAAGTTCTGTCAGGTAACCTATCTGCAGGACTAGAAAATTTTGAAAAAATTGCCAATTTTGACAAAATCTTGCTAAAATTCACGATATTAATATCTTTAAAAGCTTTTCATCGTCTCAAGAGACTATCGAGTATCCCTATAGGAAACCTTAAAAAGTTTCACTGATTCATAAATTACTCAAACTGGAGTCATAAAAATATCGATCACTATTCTATTAACTCTGGAAACTATGCAGCAGCTTATCGTCAAACCTTGGAGGAGGTCTCAGGGCCCCTGGTGCCGGAAAAATCCGTGAAAAAAATTTTGAAAAATTGCTTAAATTCGTGATATTAAAATACTGAAAAACATTCTATTACATCAATAAACTATGCAGTTACAAATTATCCAACCCTCCAGGAAGTTCCGTGGCTCTTAAGGCTAGGGAAACCTAAAAAAAAGACAAAAAATTTTGAACTTAAAAAAAATTGCAAAATTTATTTAATAAAACTGCTAAAACATGTGATATTAAAAAGTTCAAAATTAATCCATGACCAACAAAACATTTCCAGTAATTTATTATCAATTCCTAACGGAGGTTTTCTGCCCCTTAAGGCTCAAAAAACCTGAATAATGACTATAAATGTCGAAAATATGACAAATAGGAAAAATTGTCAAAAAAAACTCTAAAATTCGTGATGTTAAAATCTTGCAAGACATTCCACTACATCTAGGATTTATGCAAAACCTATTTTGGAACCCTAGAGGAGGTGCTTGTTCTTCAGGCTGAAAAACTTCAAAAAACGACAGACAATTAGAAAAAAAAAATTCGAAAAGCAAAGTTTTTAAAAAGATTTCTAAAATTTGACATTAAAAAGTTGCAAAACTATTCCAAGGCCAATAAAAAATTTTCAGTAATTATTTAGGAGGTTTTTTGGCCCAAGGGTCTGGAAAGACCTGAATAAGAAAAAATGTCAAAAAAAATTGAAAATTGCACGTTTTGTCAAAAAATGTTAAAATTCGGGATGTTAAAAACGTTGAAACCGTTCCACTACCACTAGAAACCATGCAGTCATCCATTATAAGACCCAGGAGGGTTTCCTTCAAAACTAGGGCAGAAAAACTCAAAAATGAGAAAAATTTTCCAAAAGCTTTAAAAAATTGTTAAAATTAACATAAAATTTCGTTTTTAGCGATCGCTTGTTCGAACGTAGCCACGGTGGGGGGGGGGGGGGGGGTTGGGGAATTGAGGAGGAGGGAATGCACCAGAGGTATGATGAAGAGGGAGGGGGCAACAGTGAGGTGGTGGGGGTGGGGGAATTCCATTCCATTAACACTAGTAACTATGAAGTAACCTATTATTATGACCTAGAGGAGGTTCCTTGACACCTAGGGCTAATAAAATCTGAGTGTTTTTAGCGAGCGATTGTTCGTCAGTAGCTAGGAACGGTAGGAGGGGGTAAACCGAGGGCTGATGAGAGGGGTGGGCAACAGTGGGATGGGGGTAACAGGGCAGGGGGTCCACAGTGGAGGGTCACATCTTTATCCAGTTTTCGGGGACCAGAAGTCTTGAAGTGTCAGACAAAAAATGTCATGAAAACATGACTAATAAAACTGCTAGGAGCGTCCTTTGAGAGCAATTAATTAGTAAGATTAGGCAAATTTACGTTACTTTTCCCAAGTTTTAAATTGACCAACCCTTCATTTGAGTCAGGTTTATTGAAATAATGAAAACTTTGTCAAAAACATAGACATGTTCTTCACTCAAAAACTATCAAAGCGAGCGACAATCACTGAAGACGCTTCAAAAATTAAAAAGTCCATTTGTTGTTCAAAAAGGGGAATAAGAAAACAGCCCTAAAATAATGTTCAATCAGAGTGATATACACTCATTTGACCTTATCTCTTTGAGTTAAAGTAAAGAAACATAACCGACCAACGATGCGCGAATTTCTCTCAAAAGACCGGCAAGCGGTTGGCTTAGTCAGTAGCTAGCCGCGGTTTAGTGAGGCTAGCTTTCGCTTGATTCGCCTCTTCAACTTTTAGTTTTCTAGCCTTTTTAAACAAATCAAAAAAGTGATCCTTAAAAAATTTGCGAAATATTGCAAAAATTAAAAGAAAAGCTTCCAGATTCAGCAGAGAAAAATTTCAAACTATTTTTTGTCTCTGGAGTTATGTCATGTAACCCATCTTCAAGACTTCAAAAGCTTCGTTGGCCAGTAATGATCGTTAAACTCAGAAAAACACAAAAATATTCAAAAAATTTCAACACAATCGCAAATTTTAATGAAATCTTGCCAAAATTCAAGATAATAAAATATTCAAAACCATTTCATTGTCTCAAGCGATTAGCCAGTATCCCTATTTCAAGTTTTAAATAGTTTCACTAGCTCATAAAGATTCATAAACTTGGAATATGATAATAATTTTCCGAAAAACTGAAAAAATAATATCAAAAAATTGCTTAAGCTCGAGTCATTAAAATTTTGATAACCATTCCATTAACTCTATAAACTATGCAAAAGCTTATCATCAAATATCTGCGGAGGTCCTTATGACCCTGGTGCCAGAAATAAGATAAAAAATTCAAAGAGATTCAAAAAAACTTGATAAAATTGCAAATTTTATCAAAAAAATTACTAAAATTTGTCATAATAAAAAAATTGAAAGCTATTCCATGGCAAATAAAATTGTTTCAGTAACTTATTATCAAACCCTTCAGGACGTTTTCTAGCCCTTGCATCTGCAAAGAAGCGAATAGTGAAAAATAAAAATATTGCACGTTTTGTCAAAAAATAAGGCTTAAATTTGCGATGTTCAAATGTTGAAATCCTTCCACCAACACTACCACTATGCAATAACCAATTAGAAAACCCTAGAGGAACTTCCTTAAGACCTAGGGCTGAAACAACTCAAAAAACGACAGAAATTTTGGAAAAGCTTAAAAAAATTGCAAGTTGCATAGAAAACTGCTACGATTTGTGCTAATTAAAGTTGGCAACTAATCCAAGGCCAAAAAACATTTTCCTGCAACTTATTATCACACCCTAACGGAGATTTTCTGTTTAGCTGAAGAACCTGAACAATGACAACAACATATCAAAAAAAATTGAAAAAAATTGCAGGTTTTGTAAAAAAAATGATGAATTTCGTAGTGTTGAAATCTTGAAAAACATTCCATTACATTTAGAAACTACAAAAATCTAGAGGAGGTTCCTTGCCTCTTGAGGCTGGAGAGAACTAAGAACCCACAAAAATTTTCAAAAAACTTGAAAAAATGCAAGTTTTATCCAAAAAATTGCTAAAATTTGTCATATTAAAAAATTGAAAGCTATTCCATGCCAAATAAACTTTTTTCAGTAACCTATTATGAAACCGCTAAGGACGTTTTCTGGCCTCCGCGTCTCGAAAGACGTGAATAATGAAAAATAAATGTCACAAAATTTGCACGTTTTGTTAAAAAAAATGCTAAAATTCATGTTAAAATGTTGAAACAATTCCAATACCACTAGAAACTATGCACTAACCTAATATAAAACCCTAGAGGAGGTTTTTTGACACCTAGGGCTGAAAAAACTCAAAAAATGACAAACATTTTCAAAAAGCTTGAAAAAAATTGAAAAGTAGTATAAAATTGCGCGTTTTTAGCGATCGGTTGTTCGAACGGAGCCGGGGTGGGGTGCACCGGGGGGCTGATGGGGAGGGAGGGGGTCAACAATTGGGAGGGGGCAACAGCGCGGTGGTGGGGGGGGGATGGGGGCAAAAGTGGGGGGTCAACTGTGGGGGTTGGGTGTCTTCAATCTCTAAGAACCGCCCGTCACACCAATAGTATAAGTCTCCAAAACAGTTTGAGCTAAAACAGAGCTGAAAGGCTCTAAGAGCACTTAATGCCCGCTGGGCGCTACCTGTTTATCCCGTGGCTATTAATAACATTATTACTTTAATACAGTTACGAAGAACAACTAGTGTAGATGTTGAAAAATGTTTAAGAGAGTATACAAGCATCAATGATCTGAACCCATTTTTTTCTTAAAAAAAACAGAAGGGGAATAACTTTACCTGAAGAGAAGTCGAATACCACTGACAGAGAACAGATTGCGCACAAAGTGTCTGATCAAAATGGGCATGTCTCGCAGAATGTCGATAAACTAAAAACAAACAAGAATAATCAGGCTAGAAATCTGATTAAAATAACATTAGCTTTAGAAGAGGTTTCACCATGTTTTGTTGATATGGTGCCGTAACATCATACCAAGTAGCCTGCTGTTTTCTGCACACGGCATTTCCCTTTTTGAACGTCTGTTCTACGTGGGAACGTTCTTTAAACCCACTCTTTCAAAGCGTCTTTGTGAAATCAGTAAAAATCAAAATCAAATCGCCGCATCTGAACAAAAGACAACTAGCGAGATCGAATTTTTGTCCAAACACAGTTAGTGTTCTCACTTCATTTAAAAATTAGAAATTTCACGCCTCAAAAATGACCATACTTGCAGACGCAGACCATTGAATATAATCATACTGAACAAATTGAAACAATAACAGGAAAAATAAGGAAAATAGGAGAAGTAACTGCTGACATTCACTGATAAATGCATCTAATTTACTGAAGTTACGATTCCAAAAAAAAAACTAAGAGAAGACCTTGCAATACAGGTAGTTTGCAACACAGTGAAATTTCCCAACTATTAATTGGAGAAAAATAAATTACCAACACAATACTTGGCAGAGAAAAGTTTAAACAATTAAAAATTGAAAAACAACAAAGATGAAAAGACAAAAATTACAGAATTCCAATGCCGTCTGGCTCTCAGGTGTCTTCAAAAGCACTATTGGGCAAAAAATTTTGATTACATCTGCTAGATCAGTCACCCAGAAAATAACAATTAAAAATGAGATAAAAAACGGAGATAGGAATTTGGATAATTTATTTCAGTGAGAAGGGCTATGCCTAGGTTTTCAAGTGTCACTTCTATAGAATAGCTCTCTATTAAGAACTGATCGAGAAAAAAAACAAGAACGAGAAGCAAAACTTCGGCAAAAATTTGCTCAAGTTTACTGAATTATTTTTATTAGAAACAACTCAAAATCAACATCAAGCAAAATGAAAGACAACAAATGCAGCTACGAACTAATTTTAACCACAAAAAGTCAAGAAGTAAAAAATTCAAGAATACAAAAACAGCTAAAAAAGCTTCATACATGGCAAAATGGTACAACAGCACAAAATTGAATCTATAAAGTTAACATTTGCACCAGATGGCCAAAAATGCTTTCAGACACACTCTTACTAGGTAAGAACATACCCGGCAGATTGCCGGAAAATAGCCGCCGTTGATTACCATAACTCTATTGGGATTGAAAGAAAAGAAAAAATCAACAAAAAATTATTTTTGTATAAAAACATTTTCAAGTGCGATTTTTTATGTCATTTCGTAATTGAACATACTCCTGTCTCTCAGTGAGAGGCTACATGGTCTAGTATCAATACCAATAAGCATCATAGATAGTAACTAAAAAACTAATGAGAACAAAGTTCAAGTACCGGGCATCTAAAGATGGGCTGTATGGGTTTATCCCGTTTCTATTTGTGACTTTGATTTTCTTATACTGACTCTCTTCATTTTGAATTGCTTTGCTGAGCAGCTGCTGTTTAAAAGGACTTTGAGCAGAATGACAGACGAGTGAAACTAGCCTAGAGAAGTCAAAAAGATTTCACACAAAATGTCGAAAAAGCGGCAAAATGGGTAAAGAGAAAAAAAGTTCGACGAAGTAAAAAAAATTAGGAGCGCTATAATAGTCGGCTGAGATGAGGGCGGCTATTAATAAAACATAGCTGGCAGATTGCCAGAAAATAGCCGCAATAGATTCGTAGATCGACAGTCTAAAAAAACAGTAAAAAAGACAGACCAAAAAAATTTCGTCTTTTCATTGAAGGCTGATCTGTTATACTTTGATTAAAAATCTGTATATGTTATTGCTATCTCTATTAGCTGATCTCAAATAACCTTCATTTAGAGTGACACACAACCATTTGACCTTATCTGTTTCAATTAAAGTAAATAAAAGTCAATTTCAAATTGAGGAAGTCATTTTTGAGAGTGAGGTAAGTCAAGTGTGACCAAAAATTTAATCACGCGCATGAACAAAAAACTTGCTCTACTAAGAGTGAAAAATGACGTCACGCACGCAAATCAGTTGAAATTGCACGAATGAACGTAACAAAAATCATGACGACGAAATAAAAAAAAACCAAGAGAAGGCCAATAATAGCCCCAGCTATCGCTGTGCGGCTATTAATAAAAGATACAAGCACGTTCAACTAAAAAGAATGAAGATTAAATCAGAAAACTGCGTTGAAATTGCAGCATGTGATAAACATAACCGACTAAACGTCGGAAGAATTGCTCTCGAACGACTAGTGGAGCTCTAATCAATTGCAGCCTGCTTCAGTCCGGGGGAGGGGGGAAGGAGCCTAAATGGGACTAAGAAGTTCAAGAGTGGGCTTCAAATAACTATATTAGAGGTTAACATATACCACTATTAAGATTTAATGTAAAAAATGACACCAGTTTCGGCGCACTTTTCATTTGACTTTTAGTATTAAATTACCGCAAATTGAGTTCAGCTGCTTGAAATTGTGATTGAGAGAGAAATTTAGATCACGCGAAACGCAAAAAGTCAAGGGCGTAAAAGTCACTCGAAAAGTCAAAATTGTCAAGCGAAAATTAAAAAGACACACACCTTTACAATAATTGCTATGAACTTCGTTCAAGAGCAATTAAACAAAAGGCCCGCTTAGCAAAATTTTTTGACACCTACTTTTTCGCCTCTCTAAAAAAGGGACATGAACAGAAAGCACTCTCTCTTCTCTAGCTATTTGATCTAAACACATTTTCACTTCGGGTTTCAAATACTCCAAAACATTTACAGATAAAAAGACGCTCTGTCAACACTCCTCTTCCAGTCGTAAAAAGACAGGGCCTTAATAACAAGCTGACCAACTATATCTTGGTCATTCAACTCTCTGGTACAAGCAACAAAAACGGTAAATAATTATTCTCTAACATTGCTCAAAACTTAGAATATGTGGCTGTTTGTACTTTTCGAAAATAATATGATTGACTGCTTTATGTTTGATGTTCGCATTTACAATTCTAATAATATGTCACACATATTAAAAGCTCAGGCGACAATCTGTCATCATAGAGTTGCATCATCATCGGGCACTTTATATGAAGATTTAACTATTGTTTGACCGGATGGCAAGTAATGGTTAAGTGACTCTGCTTGAAGTCACCGAAAACCTCTGGCGTTTATCGGGAACCGCGAAGCGGTTCGAGTTATTAAGTCAGAATTTCGAAGTGACTTCTGCAGAGAATCTGAAGTCACTACTCAACCATTATTTGACCATCCGGTCAAACAGTAGTTAAATCTTCATATAAAGTGCCCGATGATGACGCAACTCTATGATGACAGATTGTCGCCTGAGCTTAAAACACGAAACACGGATCTGTTCCGTTTGTGCCCCACCGGCTTAGCGGGCGCATATTATTTGCACCCCCCCCCCCACCGACGCACGTGCCATATTTTTACAATGATTTACTATGTAATGTCACGTGCACTGCAACTGGGGGGGGGGGGCATAACGTACTGGGGGGGGGGGGGGCATAAACAGGAAAAGATCCCGCGCACGTTTCAAAATGACGAAAGTCAACGGAATTCAATTTATGGCTAAGTAGCGACTTCTGACATTTTGACTTCCGGCACTGCAGACTTTCGGCATTTTAAAATGTGCACGTGAGTGTTTTAAGTTTTATGAGGTAGAATATTATCTCAATCAGTGCTTTTGCATGTGCCGACTGATAATTTGTAAAAAAACCATCCATGAAACTTTTGACTTTGATAACCGCGCATCAGGTTTGATGATTCACAAGGAAACTCCAAACTCCAATGTATGAGCATAGTAGTTTATTAGATTATAATTTTACTACCGATCGAGGCTGGCCTGAGAATCGTCTATTGTATGCCTGTATTGAAGATAATTGCTGCCTTAATTCAGCATTGAGACCGCCTCCACCCTCTCTTGTATTGGACAAAACTGCACTTCTGTCCCACATAAGTAGAGTTACCTAAACAACTCCAATCATTGCAACTCAAATCACCAGAATGCGCTGTCAGGTCTCAATACAATTGCTACACATTTTCTAAACAACACAACCTTCAACAGACCGAAAATCGAATCACGTCGGTTACGTGCATGCGTACAGCCGATAAATGTTGCACAAAAAATATCCAATTGATAGAAACAGCCAACAGAGTTCCGTGTGTTAAGAGGTGCGCGCTTCAACAGCAATGTGGTCTCAAATTTAGAGAAACCGAAAACGAAAGATACAACTATACAGGCATACCTGGGTAACCGAACACTTATATGTCTCTTGATGACACCACAAGGTACTTGATTATTCAGTTATCAAACGCTCACTTTATCAAATTTTCCAATAACAAGACGCTAACCACTCAACTTTTCAAGCGCTTTTGGTTACTTTGCTGCCAGACATCAACTTAACTGGAAAACGACAATTTAATTTGAGTCAAAAGGAAATGATAAAAATAACAACTTACCCTTTGTCTGCAAACAGGACAGCTGAGGGCACTGATTACAGTGGACAACTGATGGAAGCGGAGGAGGCACTCGGCTAGAACATAGAGAACATCTTAGGTCCACATTTCAAACACTTGAGTTGCAAGAACTATTAAGGAAGACCCGTTCTGGGCTCCTTTTACAGCCTTAAGGTATAAAGAGCTAGGGCTACCTATTTCTGCGCGCGAAGTAGGCTTACCTATATCTTTCATACCAACTGACTCTGTAAAACACTCAAGATAAACTTCTATTAATACGGTGGTAATACAATACAGCAATGGAGTCAAGAGTATACACATGGTGTATCTAAACTAACAGACTGACTATAGCTAGTTGAAATAGTGCTATATAAGATAACAGTGTCTTCTCAGTCTCTGGTTGGCTCGAGGTATACATCCAGTACTTCTACTGCTAAATCCATCCGGGGTTAAGAGTTTTAAATCCGAATTTGAAAGTTGTAGCAGAAATACTCTGGATGTGTTATCCTCGTTATAGAGTGAAGTGATGAGTCGTGTTGTTGTCAAAGTGGGGTTGTGACTTGTGCCGTCGTCTGAAGTCCCAGTCAGTAGAGTGTTGACTAGTGTCGTCAGTGAGTAGTCCACTGCCAAGAACGAGAGTGAGGAAGTACTTGGAGAGATGCCAAAATCTGTGAATCGTGGGATGATAGGGAAGTGAAGGCACTCTAGTGGGAGGGCCGTATCCCTTCCCTCATCCACACATTCGTTCTCAAGTTGTCCCATTGAGCATGAGCTGGCCGTTGGCTTCAACGTGAGGTGAGGCGGCGTGGCGACATAATTAATCCACTCCGGAACATGAACACCGTGATCTGTGGCTATGCCCAGAGGGATTGTGAACTGATGAAACTTAAAATTCCGGCCAGGTGCTCTGTGTAACACTCCTTGTGTGGGAGTGAAATGATTCACTTGTGATTTTGAGGACGAGGGCTGTGAGCTAGCGGTGGGCTAGCTGTGTATCTAGTAGGCGATTGTGACGAGCTCTGCATTGGTGACACACGCACAGGATAGATTTCATGTGTGGTTGGTCAGTGACGTCTTCGTGGTGAAGGGTCCGTGCAAGGGTAGTTGTCGGTCGGCTGATCATAAGCAGGTGGTTGAGGGAAGGCCGGCTGGGGTCGAGTTGGAGGATCTGTGGGGACTCCATATCGATGTTGTTGAATGTTTGTTGGTTGTGATACTTGTGTTGGCATCACTGGTGTTGGGTAATACCCGTGGTCGGGAACTTGTGCGAGGGACACGAATTTGTCCCGAGTAGACCCAATTAGGGACTACCTCTCGGGTGTAAAACAATCACAATGTTCCACGTCAACCTTCTCGGCCCAGGAAGAGCTGTTTGGAGGTTGAGGTGGCGGTTGTGTCACTGTTTGTAGTTGCTGTGGCACCGGCTGGAAAGTTTGCGGCGACTGGCACCGATTGTGGTGGCTGTGGCAACGGCTGTGGCCCTGGTAATAAGAGTCTTGTGATGAACTCAGTGGTTCTGTCGGTGCGTTGGTGAGCTTGTGTCGCTCCCTATATGAAGGTGTAATTTTCCCGATGAGGAAGTAGCGGGTGAAGGTAGTGGATTCACCCGAGCGTAGGTGACCGAATCCACAGACTTTGGTTATTGAGAGGCCTGGACCACCGTGAAGAGGGCCGGCGTCTGCATTTAGCACACTGACTCTGGCACTGGATGGGGCAGCACCAAAGTTAGGTGGCGATGGCTATGCTGTGGGGTCGACGTTTGGAGGGATGAGTGAACCTCCATCGTGAGAGCCGGGATTGACAGCAGTGGTGCCGCTGAAATAGGAAAGTGTAATATACGAGTTTTTGGAAAATTTAAGCTAAGTTCTTCCGGGATTTCCTGATAATCAGGTTCATCTTCAAAAGAGTCTTTAGATAATGTTATAGCATGTGAGCGTTTGCGTTTACTAAGGTGGAAAATGTGTAAGTGTAGTGATTCGAAATCAGGTTTTCTGTGTGATTCTACTGGTAGTTCATAGCATTCATAAATAGATCTGAGGAGACTAGAGGCTCTATGTCTATTGGAGTTATTGTGTACAGGAAAAGTACAAACTTTCTGTGTAATAAATTCAATTCATTTTGAGTGTGGAGTGTTACTATCAATAGAGTGTTTTTGTCTTTCTTCAGGTGAGGGTGGTTTAAAATGAGAAGAGTTTGATTGTAATACATGGCAAATAGTTTGTAAAAATCCTCCAAAAAATCCGGAAGTTATAATCTTAGCTAATGTGATATTAGGGCCTAAAAGTGGTTTAAAATTGTACGCGTTAAATGTGCTCCAAAATAGTCCAAATAGGCACTGTAAAAAATAAAGACGGTCCATATTATGGCAACATCTTTTATTATGTAGCAGGGGTATCCAAAGATTCCGATGAGGGATTATTTTAAATAGCTGCCATTGATTAAATTAAGCCAATCGAGACGACGGGGTGTAAACTCCTTTCCCTGAATGAAGAGTTTATTAACTAATTGGTTAAATTTTATTATCTATTTAGTCACTCCAATCTTTTTGGCTACATATGCCAAGTTGTTGTGCAGTAAACTCAGCGTGGGTGAAGCGGCTTTCAATTTCATTGGGCGTGAACGTTCTAAAGTGGATTTGCGCTTTAATTGGATAAGGCGTTAAGCGGTATGACTCATCGCCATCCGCGTCTAGTGAAATTTATTGATCGAAGTTGTCAGTTTTACATGGTGCTTTAACAGTCCATGGGAATGTTTTACGTGTGACTTGATCTACAAATTGAAGTTTTTTCTGGTAAAATATAAGAATGCGTTCAAAACATTGATTTGCGAGTACATAAAGCGGTAAAGAAACAATATTGCATTGAAAGAGATAACGGTTGAGCTTTTTAGTGTCAATATCATAAGGGCGGTCTGTTTTAAATCGCGGTCAAGATCGCAGAGTTTTTTGTACCTTGAGAGACTCGTGTGGACCATTTCAGGTAATACACGACTGATCACATAGTCGAGCTTTGCAACGATCTGTACATTATAAGGGTGTACAGCATCGAACCACTTTTGTTTTTTAAAGAGTTCATATTTTTCAGACTTAGGATCAGCTTGTGACTCTTGTGGAATTACATATCCGTTACGGATGTCTGCTTTAGTGTAAGGTGTAAAATAAGATGCTTTATTTGGCATGATCAAGTGTATATCCTTGAATTCCTTCGATGCTTTGTCTGTGACGAAGTTAAAACCTTGATATTGTAAAAATATCTTCAAATTGTGTAGCAGAATGAGGGCGATCCTCATTACAATTGTAAAGAGGTTTAGTGAGCACCTCAAAGCGAGAAAGGGCTGATTCATCAAAAAGGTCTTGGAAACAAATTGTGTACATGTGTGCATCGTCTTGGTGCTCAGTATTAGTTTCGTTGTTTGTGAGTTTCAATAAAGTAGTTTTTTTGAAATTTTATCATTACTGCATGTGATCTACCAACATCAAAAAAAAACGATAGTGGTTATTTGGTTCCCAACTGATTGTTGCTTTACTTTCAGATTTAACGCCGAAACTAAGCGTGATGTTAGTTAATTGAAAGGACCATCCTAGTGTGTGGATGACGTGACATTCGTGTTTTGAATTTTTTTCCGGGGCAATTAGCCCAAGGATTATCTTTGGCATTTGGGATCCAATCATGGTCCCTTGGATTATAAACGAGGTTTCCGTGTTGGAAAGCAAAGGGGGCGATAGCGATCTAATTGAAAACGGCCTTGTTTGGCTTCGATGTTAGCTTGGCAGCGTGGGTCGTAAAGTATATCAAACTGTATCAACTGTGGGTGATAGTGTAGTTTATTTATGAGACCAAGGCATGCAAGTTCTCTACAAGCTTCAATTTCTGTGGGAAAGAAAGATCTTTCCATATTGTTAACATACAAATTATCGTGATCAAACCGGAAGCCTCTTTTAAGTGAGATTTTGTGGCCTCTTAAGCTTTGTTTGTCGGTGAATTTCGCTTGTATGGCGTATGCGCGCACTTGAACTGATCAAACTTGTGTGAGGATGGGTACTTGGGCAGAAAGGATTTGAAAGTCTGCGGTTTGATTCTCCAATCTTATTGAGCTTATAATACTGCATACTTTTGATATGCTGTGGGGAGCAATCATAGTGAGTTACTATCAGATATTGAACTCCTGATTTGGGAGTTTAAATATTGCGTTTTTTGACTTTAATTGGTTGTTTTATGGGTAGTCGGTGTGAAAATAATAAATTAATTAGGAGTATGATTAAATTTGTAATGGACATGTGCAAGAGGAGTGAGGGCTATAGAAAACAAAATATCCTGCGCTGTTTTTTGTGTATCTGTCAAACTTGTAGTCTATTTCTTGACAAGTATAGGGTGACGGGTTTGTTTCAACGCAGAAAAATAGGTAGAGCAGCGGCTTGTGGGTCAAGGATTAATTTGTCTTGTGACAACAATCTCTACAGATAGTGATTTTGTATTGTTTTAGCAGTTCGTGTGCTCGTTTTTGTATTAGTGTAATTTTGTACTACTTAGTAATTCTTTGCTTTGCCCAACTACGTAGTTGTTCGCCCCTACTATGATGTCCGAAAATTGCGGGTGGGGGAACTACAAATTTTGGGTCAAGTTTAAGTGGTAAAGTTGGACAAATTCTAGTAGTTTCGGGTTGTTGTTTCCCAGTACAATGGTGAGCGTGCTGGTCTGGATCTGTGGTGGTTGAGTTTGAGCTTGATGTGATAATAGGTGGTGTACTGTGAAAACTTAGTGGTAGCGAACTTTGGAAAGAAGGTGAAGAATTGACTATACTAAAAGAGTGATTCCAGTGAGCTTCTGAGAGTATACGTTCAATAATAGTTACTGTTTCTTGTGGTGGATTAAATGGATTACTAGCTATCTGTGACGGAGTTGGTGAAGAAAATTGAGAGCTTAGTGGATCGGAAGTAGAAGTGTCTGAAATAAGACTAATATCTTGTTGTGTGTCGTCTATATTAGAGACAGTGTAAATTGACTGTGCCAATTCGGAACTACTTGTCTTATTAGTGTCACCAAAATTAATTCGTTGGGTGGACATTTAAGGTGTGTTTGAATAATTTATTAATTCAGTTTGTGGTGCTCGTGGTGGAGCAGGTATAAGTGGTGTCTGTTGCAAAATTGCGTTTGCAATAAAGCCCGAGTACGGCAATAAGGTTTGTGTATTTGTTGTTGTGCTTGCGCTTGGTGTATTTGCGTTTGACTCTGATAGTTGGGTACGGAATTACAGACTGTGGGGTAAAGCGCGGGGAGTGTCCAGTAGGACGAGGTCTATCGTCAGATTTTGCAGTAGTAACGACCGAGTTTTCGTGTTCCTCGGTTCCTTGTGCTTGTGACTTTTTTCTAAAAAGTTTAAATGACTATTTGGGGGTGGATTGTTTGGTAGCGTCACTTTATGAACAACTTGGTGATTCTGAGACCAGGGGAGCACTCGGGTTAGTGTTGGGCTGTTGATTAGAGGACGCAATTGTGGCGTCAATTGTTGGCCAAAAGTGGGGCAGTGATCACAATAGAATATTATATTGTAGTTGAAGGATGGAAAGACGATCATTAGTAAGTTTAAAGTAGGTATACTAACTCGGATTGCTGCGAAGGGTGATTCAGGCGGGAGGACATTGTGTTGATAGACGAGATCTAAAAAGTCAGCAGAAAAAAAAACTGATAACTTCTCGATTGTTTAACCTCGTTCAAAAAAATTATGTGTGGATATTCAATTCTGTTTTGAGAGTT
Source organism: Convolutriloba macropyga (assembly GCF_964194025.1). Classification (NCBI taxonomy): domain Eukaryota; kingdom Metazoa; phylum Xenacoelomorpha; order Acoela; family Convolutidae; genus Convolutriloba; species Convolutriloba macropyga. The sequence goes on from NC_134473.1 coordinate 27,904,955, forward strand.
GTTGGTACTGATCGTCCAAAATAAGAAGTTCTTTAATATATTTTACATCGTAGAGGGTGGGAAAGCGTCTAAATTTATTGTATACACAATATCATTAAAAAGATGTTCAGATATTTTTGGTGTTGCTTGTGGTGGGAAAATTAGGATAGAAAAAAGCAATGTTTTCCTTGTTAAAGTCTTTTATATAAAAGACCCATTCACAACAAGTGTTTGAATATAATATGCAGACTAGATTACCAAAAGAACTGTCTTGAAAACGTATTTGATTTGTTTTGAAACTTTGGATATATCTGAAAATGTCAGCGTATGGAGTTGTAGAAAGAAAAGTGCAGTTGAGAAACTTAGAAAGACTTTTCTAAATTACAACGAAAAATAGCAAAGTGTTGACAGTTGAAAAAGAAAATGAGAGAAAGAAGCGATTTGAATCAAGAAGAGAGCAAGAGAAACAACTAAGTTGTGAGTTGGCTGGACAGAAGTGATTTTCAACGATGAGATTTAGCCTGACCTCAACTTTAGTTGCCGAACCATATTTCGTTAAGTTAATTACATTGGTAATTATTTCGAGACCGATCTGTGGGTCGGCTAATAACTTAAATTTTGGTTAACTTACTTTCTTTTATAGTCGTGGTGAAGGGCCTGTATTTCCCTTTCTTTTATTTACTTATGGAGGGGTTATTGTGGTTCTGCTAGGGTAGCTGTTGGAAATATAGTTCGTATGCTTTGTTAGCTCAGTATAGGAGCTTTGTTATTTTTCTCAGTGAAAGTGATTGTATTAGGGGGAGAGGGTGAAAGAACTACCCGAATTATCCCTTTCGTGTGGGAGAACTGGAAATATATTTTATGGATTTCCTGTTTGTGGAGTATTTAGTATTATGCTGAATTGTGTTCGGCTAACTAAAGCGAGAGAGACAAAATTGTGTGTCATAGTAGTGGTATATATGTTTTAGAAGTGCGATGTTCGTGAAGCCAAAATTTTGACTGGTATAAAGACTCTGTAGTCTTTCGTCAGTTTTCGTAAAAGCGCATCTCTAGTTGTGTAGTTTTCCGACTTTGTCTCGGGTAGTCTAGACGTGTTACACCATGCGGGAGGAGGGTTCATTATTGGATGGTATACCCGGGCCGCTTAGACTAAACAAGACGGATTTTGGCTTTGTGATAGTCTGTTTTTGAGGGTGAAGTAGTGATAGGGAGTTATCAGAGAAGTATTTCTCCATTTGCTCATGAACGAATAATTCTTTTGGATAATACGGGACCATAGTACTACGATGACGAGTTATAGATTCCCTGCAAAACCTCATACGTTATCATATGTGAATTCATATGTTACTATTGTGCGGGTATCATTGATTTTATAAGGGCCAATTTCTGTGGCTAAATCTTTTTTTGCAGTTCCCAATTGTGGAGCTTCAATTACAATTAAAATATATGTGTTATTTATTAGTGGTTGGGCCGTTCCAAAACAGCAATTTATTAACGTGCGTTAATGTTTATTCTGATTGATATAATTTTGCATCTCATTATAAACTTCTGAGTGAATTTTTTTCACGATTTAGCAACCAATGATGAAAAGTTCTTTTTTGCAAATTTTTAATTTGAGGGTGGTGACCGAGATAATCATTGTGTGTGTTTTGAAAAGGAGTTGCAAGGAGAGTTTTGTGAAGGATTACAATTTCCAAAACTCTGTAGTGGAAGATAGATTAACCATTATTGGCTTTTTGGTTTTATTCCCAAAACAAGTTCATATGGTGATAAACTCATAATTGTTCTAGCTTGTGGGTTAAATGCGACGGAGAAAGTTTTTACTTTCTGTGACCATGTAACATATTTTAAGTCTAAGACTGTACGAAGGAATCTGTTTAGTTGTCTATTACTGTTTTCTACTAGTCCGTTTGACCAAGGTGCATACGGTGTGTGTGTGGTTTAAATTGAACGTTATATATGCGGCAAAAATGGGCGAATTCAGCGTTATTATATTCATTTCCATTGTCAGCTTCTAAAATATCGGGTATTCCGAATTTAACTATCCAATGGTCGAAAGATATATTCAATGCATTTGCTGCATCATTTCTGCGGGAAGGGTGAAGAACTAGTGAGTAAAGGCGTCTACTATGATAAGGACGTAAGAGTTTTGCGTCTGAGGATGGAGAGATTGGACCTTTAATACGGTGATTGAAGTATGGTGACTTCAAAAAAAGCCTGTTGTGGGGCCATGAGATTTGGCATGGATTTGCTCAATTGGCAATTCAAGCAATCTTATGTCTGTATTGCTATCCTTGTGTAAAAATTTGTTAGTGAGTTCCGTTTGTTCATAAAAGAAATAGTTGTATGTTTCTGGTGATTTAGGTATGATGTCATCCATTGCGGCGAGGGAAAATTTTATACTATTTAACAATTCTGCGTAATTTGCCTTTTGAGAGTCAAGTGTAAAGGGTTCTGTTTTATTCGTGTGACATCTGTGTTGTACTATAGTGTACATTTCTAAGTGATTGATTTCGCAGAATTGTCGATTTCGATGGTGGTGAATGTGTTCCAGAGGTTGTGATTTTGTTTTGTACTCATTAACAGAGACGGGGACGTAAAGGTTGTTTGAGTTGCATTTTAAAGTAATTTCTAGAGTAGTGTCGGTGTTTACTGTGTTAATATGTTCTTTTGACACGGCAAAGTGGCACTGTATAGGTGGTGTACGTTCACTGTGTCATAAAACATTTCATTGTGTCAGGAATTTCTACTGTTCTTAGACGCTGTTCGTCTTGTGTTGTTGTTAGTGATCGACCTAATATATCTAGAAGTGACAGATTTTTGCCTTCTGTCTAAACAATTTGCAGGCTTGGAAACTTCATTTAAAAGAATTGAAATTTATAAACTCAGATTTGGTTTATTCTTTTTAGTGAACAAAAAGAGGATAGGTTTATGATCTGTGTAGAGGATAATGAAGTGTTGTGACCCTTGAATAAGAAATTCATATTCTGATAGTGCATAGTAGCTGAGCATCCGCCAAGAATGGTAGAAAGGCGAAGCTCTGTGGAATATAAACTTGAAATTGCAGAAACAAGTTCCATTTTCCCAAAACGATTTTTTGGTAGGACTGCAGCTCCGATGCCATTGTTTGAGGCATTGCATAGAATATAGAAAGGCTTTTCTAAGTTAAAAATTGTGAAACTTAGTGTAACGTCTTTAAGTTTCTTTTTAACTCTAGCGAACGCTTTTTGTAGTTCTGGTGTCAAAAAAAATCTACTGTATCTCTATGTTGGAGATAGAAAGGTCTCAAGATTCCTTGTAAATTGTAAACAAAATTTGGAGATGAAGGTTAAAAATCCAATTTAGTTTTGTGTTTTTTTTTGTTTTAGGTGGTTGTAGCTTTAAGAAGCCATCTAATTTATATTTCAGTGGGTGTATGTGATTGATCCGGATTTGGAGCCCTAAGAAATAGACTGATTCCAAAAAGAGGGATTTATCTGGGGCGGCTTTAGGACTTTCAGTTTAGAGAATTTTGTGATATTTGTCTAATGTTTGTAAAATGTTGATGTTTTCAGTTCTAACTTGTGGTATTCTTTAATTACATTCCAAGTATCATAATTTAATACGTTAAGTGTGGCTCCCACTTCAATTAAGTATCAATTTCAAGATGTGGTGGGGAAATTGTTATTGTATGATCAGGCGTCTGTTGTGTAAAGACTGTAAGCGGTAGTACCCAAATGTTACGATGTGCAAAGAATGTATTCTTCTGTGATAGTATTACATTCTTGCTGGCAATTAAAGTATTGGACTTGTGTTTCTTGGTTGAGTTCTAGGAGTACATCGTTAAATTGTTGTTCTAGAAGTTGTTCTTCTGAAACATTTTGCGTTTCTGTATGTTCAACATTAGATGTTGTGTCGTCCGTCTGTTCTTGGTCTAAAATTGAATTAATTTAATTTCGTACATGTCGAAGGCGGTTGCGTGAGAATGTTCGTCGTGAACGATTTCCATCTCTATTGCAATTAGGTGATTGTGCTCGAGAATTACTGGAGCAATTGTTATTATTGTAATTTGTTTTCGGGTAATTTTTTTGTTCTAGGTTATGGTGCACCCGTTCTACTTGTTTGCTTAAAGTTACTATGTGTCTCGGTTTTCTCTACTATTGCTACGTGAGCGATAGGGAAATGGTAGTGGTTTACCAGTCATAATATTTGATGTAACTTGTTTGTTTGGAAGGTTTTGGTTTCCTGTCATTGCTTGATTAAAGGTTTGCTTTTGAAACTTAGGTTTTTCAAGTGACTTTATGTGCCTCTTTTCGGGGCAAGTGGAACTTCTGTGTCCTGATCGTGAGCCTTTTTAACAGAGTTCAAGGAATAGTGGTTTCCCTTTCAAATTTGGATCATTTCAGTACTTGTGCCGTACTACGTTGATCCCGTATGCAATATTCTTTTCTATAGTGTGTAAATCATCTACTGTGAGATTATCTATGCCCATAGACATATTATTTATGGAGGAAAGAGTGGAATTTGTGTTTACTTTATGCCTATCAATGTGTGTTTTAGAAATGTCTTCTTGGTGTATTTTTCAGTAACTGTGCAAATGGAAGCTGTGGTTCCAATGCTGTTGATTTGGGGTTTACAATCTTTTTGAGAGCTATTCAACCGAGTTGTAGATCTAGTGCTTTGACAAGTGCGTCGTTCACTTGTGCATTTCTCATATCTGTGGCGTTATTAACATATGCTTTTCTAGTCATTTGTTCAATTCTGAGGCTACTGTTTTTATTTGTTCTCCTGAAGCACGTGTTATAATTTCTAGGAGTAATTTCGCTTGTATTTGCGGTTGTTGGTTATCAAAGGTCTTTTGAAATTCTCGGCAGGACACTTGCCAGTTCTTTTTAATTTCTAGTGGTAAATCCGAATACCATTGCTGAGCAGGGCCGACAAAACCGTTTGTATCATGGCGATTCGTTTTAGAGTCCATGCTTCGTGATACGGTTAGTCAACTTGTTCGGGTCCTGCTATCATCGCCATGCTTGCTGTGAAAGCGGTTAGGAAATCTTCTGTAGTGTAAGTGAGGTCAGGACCATCAAATGGTCTCAAAGACTGTTGCATACGTACTGAACCGCCTAGATGGGAATATATCGTTTGCGTCTTCCTTCTAACAATCGGTGAAGGTGTTTGTATTGATGCAGCGTGTAAATAGTTGGGGGTTGGGGCGTTTGCTGTGTCGCTTGTGAATTGAGCTGTCTAACAAAACATAATAATGTTTGGGGGGGATTATTGGATGTTTTGCTTGTTCGTTGATGAAGGTTGTGCGGAAGTATTGATTATGCCAGGTTGTGTTAAAGTTGAATGAATTTTGTCTTTTTAAACGCGGGAGTGGTGTGTTTATATTAGGTAGAAGTGGGAGGGTTGTGTTTAATGGGTTCGAATTTTGTGTTCATTGGGTTGAATTCACAGGTTGTCTTTCTGTGATTCTCATAAGTATTTGTGTTATAAGTAGCGTCATTAATTATTTCGTTCTTATTATTGCTATTATTGTTGTCGAGATCAATTAGAGATAGGGTGTTTACAATGTGTAATGAAAAAAGTGTTCAGTGATCGAGCAATGTGGAGTAAAAATCAGTTTCTGTGGTTTCGTTTAAATTAGAATCCATTGGCTGTGAATATATTATACTGTCTATACTTTGTTCGATTGGTGATACTTCTTGAGATGTCTTTGTATGTTCCGTAATTATAGTGAAAGTAAATGGTTGATTTTGCGCATTATGATTTGAATTTCAATCCGCTCATGATCGATTTTTAGTTTTGTTATAATCTCAGATGCAACTTCTGTGATAGTTATGAAATTTTCTGGAAACCAATTTGGTTCATAAATGTAGTGTAGTGTTTCCAGTAGTTGCTCCATTAGTTTAGGGCATGCATCTGTTATGAGTTTTTTAGCTGAAAAAAGGTCTTACTAAAATCTGTTTATGTACCAGGATAAAAGTGTGAGAGAATCTTATATCCTCTCTTCCGGTAAACCTACATCTCTTACAGAACTACTGTACGTTTTTATAAGGTGAGTGAAACCTTCAATTTCTAGTATAGCAATTTTAAGTACGCTTTCTTTAGAAGTGCGATGTTCGTGAAGCCAAAATTTTGACTGGTATAAAGACTCTGTAGTCTTTCGTCAGTTTTCGTAAAAGCGCATCTCTAGTTGTGTAGTTTTCCGACTTTGTCTCGGGTAGTCTAGACGTGTTACACCATGGGGGAGGAGGGTTCATTATTGGATGGTATACCCGGGCCGCTTAGACTAAACAAGACGGATTTTGGCTTTGTGATAGTCTGTTTTTGAGGGTGAAGTAGTGATAGGGAGTTATCAGAGAAGTATTTCTCCACTTGCTCATGAACGAATAATTCTTTTGGATAATACGGGACCATAGTACTACGATGACGAGTTATAGATTCCCTGCAAAACCTCATACGTTATCATATGTGAATTCATATGTTACTATTGTGCGGGTATCATTGATTTTATAAGGGCCAATTTCTGTGGCTAAATCTTTTTTTGCAGTTCCCAATTGTGGAGCTTCAATTACAATTAAAATATATGTGTTATTCATTAGTGGTTGGGCCGTTCCAAAACAGCAATTTATTAACGTGCGTTAATGTTTATTCTGATTGATATAATTTTGCATCTCATTATAAACTTCTGAGTGAATTTTTTTCACGATTTAGGAACCAATGTTGAAAACTTGTTTTTTGCAAATTTTTAAATTGAGGGTGGTGACCGAGATAATCATTGTGTGTATGTTTTGAAAAGGAGTTGCAAGGAGAGTTTTGCGAAGGATTACAATTTCCAAAACTCTGTAGTGGAAGATAGATTAACCATTATTGGCTTTTTGGTTTTATTCCCAAAACAAGTTCATATGGTGATAAACTCATAATTGTTCTAGCTTGTGGGTTAAATGCGACGGAGAAAGTTTTTACTTTCTGTGACCATGTAACATATTTTAAGTCTAAGACTGTACGAAGGAATCTGTTTAGTTGTCTATTACTGTTTTCTACTAGTCCGTTTGACCAAGGTGCATACGGTGTGTGTGTGGTTTAAATTGAACGTTATATATGCGGCAAAAATGGGCGAATTCAGCGTTATTATATTCATTTCCATTGTCAGCTTCTAAAATATCGGGTATTCCGAATTTAACTATCCAATGGTCGAAAGATATATTTAATGCATTTGCTGCATCATTTCTGCGGGAAGGGTGAAGAACTAGTGAGTAAAGGCGTCTACTATGATAAGGACGCAAGAGTTTTGCGTCTGAGGATGGAGAGATTGGACCTTTAATACGGTGATTGAAGTATGGTGACTTCAAAAAAAGCCTGTTGTGGGGCCATGAGATTTGGCATGGATTTGCTCAATTGGCAATTCAAGCAATCTTATGTCTGTATTGCTATCCTTGTGTAAAAATTTGTTAGTGAGTTCCGTTTGTTCATAAAAGAAATAGTTGTATGTTTCTGGTGATTTAGGTATGATGTCATCCATTGCGGCGAGGGAAAATTTTATACTATTTAACAATTCTGCGTAATTTGCCTTTTGAGAGTCAAGTGTAAAGGGTTCTGTTTTATTCGTGTGACATCTGTGTTGTACTATAGTGTACATTTCTAAGTGATTGATTTCGCAGAATTGTCGATTTCGATGGTGGTGAATGTGTTCCAGAGGTTGTGATTTTGTTTTGTACTCATTAACAGAGACGGGGACGTAAAGGTTGTTTGAGTTGTATTTTAAAGTAATTTCTAGAGTAGTGTCGGTGTTTACTGTGTTAATATGTTCTTTTGACACGGCAAAGTGGCACTGTATAGGTGGTGTACGTTCACTGTGTCATAAAACATTTCATTGTGTCAGGAATTTCTACTGTTCTTAGACGCTGTTCGTCTTGTGTTGTTGTTAGTGATCGACCTAATATATCTAGAAGTGACAGATTTTTGCCTTCTGTCTAAACAATTTGCAGGCTTGGAAACTTCATTTAAAAGAATTGAAATTTATAAACTCAGATTTGGTTTATTCTTTTTAGTGAACAAAAAGAGGATAGGTTTATGATCTGTGTAGAGGATAATGAAGTGTTGTGACCCTTGAATAAGAAATTCATATTCTGATAGTGCATAGTAGCTGAGCATCCGCCAAGAATGGTAGAAAGGCGAAGCTCTGTGGAATATAAACTTGAAATTGCAGAAACAAGTTCCATTTTCCCAAAACGATTTTTTGGTAGGACTGCAGCTCCGATGCCATTGTTTGAGGCATTGCATAGAATATAGAAAGGCTTTTCTAAGTTAAAAATTGTGAAACTTAGTGTAACGTCTTTAAGTTTCTTTTTAACTCTAGCGAACGCTTTTTGTAGTTCTGGTGTCAAAAAAAATCTACTGTATCTCTATGTTGGAGATAGAAAGGTCTCAAGATTCCTTGTAAATTGTAAACAAAATTTGGAGATGAAGGTTAAAAATCCAATTTAGTTTTGTGTTTTTTTTTGTTTTAGGTGGTTGTAGCTTTAAGAAGCCATCTAATTTATATTTCAGTGGGTGTATGTGATTGATCCGGATTTGGAGCCCTAAGAAATAGACTGATTCCAAAAAGAGGGATTTATCTGGGGCGGCTTTAGGACTTTCAGTTTAGAGAATTTTGTGATATTTGTCTAATGTTTGTAAAATGTTGATGTTTTCAGTTCTAACTTGTGGTATTCTTTAATTACATTCCAAGTATCATAATTTAATACGTTAAGTGTGGCTCCCACTTCAATTAAGTATCAATTTCAAGATGTGGTGGGGAAATTGTTATTGTATGATCAGGCGTCTGTTGTGTAAAGACTGTAAGCGGTAGTACCCAAATGTTACTTTTACACGATGTGCAAAGAATGTATTCTTCTGTGATAAAGTATTGGACTTGTGTTTCTTGGTTGAGTTCTAGGAGTACATCGTTAAATTGTTGTTCTAGAAGTTGTTCTTCTGAAACATTTTGCGTTTCTGTATGTTCAACATTAGATGTTGTGTCGTCCGTCTGTTCTTGGTCTAAAATTGAATTAATTTAATTTCGTACATGTCGAAGGCGGTTGCGTGAGAATGTTCGTCGTGAACGATTTCCATCTCTATTGCAATTAGGTGATTGTGCTCGAGAATTACTGGAGCAATTGTTATTATTGTAATTTGTTTTCGGGTAATTTTTTTGTTCTAGGTTATGGTGCACCCGTTCTACTTGTTTGCTTAAAGTTACTATGTGTCTCGGTTTTCTCTACTATTGCTACGTGAGCGATAGGGAAATGGTAGTGGTTTACCAGTCATAATATTTGATGTAACTTGTTTGTTTGGAAGGTTTTGGTTTCCTTTCATTGCTTGATTAAAGGTTTGCTTTTGAAACTTAGGTTTTTCAAGTGACTTTATGTGCCTCTTTTCGGGGCAAGTGGAACTTCTGTGTCCTGATCGTGAGCCTTTTTAACAGAGTTCAAGGAATAGTGGTTTCCCTTTCAAATTTGGATCATTTCAGTACTTCTGCCGTACTACGTTGATCCCGTATGCAATATTCTTTTCTATAGTGTGTAAATCATCTACTGTGAGATTATCTATGCCCATAGACATATTATTTATGGAGGAAAGAGTGGAATTTGTGTTTACTTTATGCCTATCAATGTGTGTTTTAGAAATGTCTTCTTGGTGTATTTTTCAGTAACTGTGCAAATGGAAGCTGTGGTTCCAATGCTGTTGATTTGGGGTTTACAATCTTTTTGAGAGCTATTCAACCGAGTTGTAGATCTACTGCTTTGACAAGTGCGTCGTTCACTTGTGCATTTCTCATATCTGTGGCGTTATTAACATATGCTTTTCTAGTCATTTGTTCAATTCTGAGGCTAGTGTTTTTATTTGTTCTCCTGAAGCACGTGTTATAATTTCTAGGAGTAATTTCGCTTGTATTTGCGGTTGTTGGTTATCAAAGGTCTTTTGAAATTCTCGGCAGGACACTTGCCAGTTCTTTTTAATTTCTAGTGGTAAATCCGAATACCATTGCTGAGCAGGGCCGACAAAACCGTTTGTATCATGGCGATTCGTTTTAGAGTCCATGCTTCGTGATACGGTTAGTCAACTTGTTCGGGTCCTGCTGTCATCGCCATGCTTGCTGTGAAAGCGGTTAGGAAATCTTCTGTAGTGTAAGTGAGGTCAGGACCATCAAATGGTCTCAAAGACTGTTGCATACGTACTGAACCGCCTAGATGGGAATATATCGTTTGCGTCTTCCTTCTAACAATCGGTGAAGGTGTTTGTATTGATGCAGCGTGTAAATAGTTGGGGGTTGGGGCGTTTGCTGTGTCGCTTGTGAATTGAGCTGTCTAACAAAACATAATAATGTTTTGGGGGGGGGGGTTATTGGATGTTTTGCTTGTTCGTTGATGAAGGTTGTGCGGAAGTATTGATTATGCCAGGTTGTGTTAAAGTTGAATGAATTTTGTCTTTTTAAACGCGGGAGTGGTGTGTTTATATTAGGTAGAAGTGGGAGGGTTGTGTTTAATGGGTTCGAATTTTGTGTTCATTGGGTTGAATTCACAGGTTGTCTTTCTGTGATTCTCATAAGTATTTGTGTTATAAGTAGCGTCATTAATTATTTCGTTCTTATTATTGCTATTATTGTTGTCGAGATCAATTAGAGATAGGGTGTTTACAATGTGTAATGAAAAAAGTGTTCAGTGATCGAGCAATGTGGAGTAAAAATTAGTTTCTGTGGTTTCGTTTAAATTAGAATCCATTGGCTGTGAATATATTATACTGTCTATACTTTGTTCGATTGGTGATACTTCTTGAGATGTCTTTGTATGTTCCGTAATTATAGTGAAAGTAAATGGTTGATTTTGCGCATTATGATTTGAATTTCAATCCGCTCATGATCGATTTTTAGTTTTGTTATAATCTCAGATGCAACTTCTGTGATAGTTATGAAATTTTCTGGAAACCAATTTGGTTCATAAATGTAGTGTAGTGTTTCCAGTAGTTGCTCCATTAGTTTAGGGCATGCATCTGTTATGAGTTTTTTAGCTGAAAAAAGGTCTTACTAAAATCTGTTTATGTACCAGGATAAAAGTGTGAGAGAATCTTATATCCTCTCTTCCGGTAAACCTACATCTCTTACAGAACTACTGTACGTTTTTATAAGGTGAGTGAAACCTTCAATTTCTAGTATAGCAATTTTAAGTACGCTTTCTTTTCCTGATGGATAGCAGCGTTACTTAGTGTTGATGATAGTCTATTTACAAATTCGAATGACGATTTTCTAAACTTACCAGCTCAATCAAATGGCTGTAACTCTGTCCATACTCCGTTAAGGAATTCAGATAAAGTGTCTGTCAAATAAGGTGTCTGACAATGGTCAAAATAAAGTGTATAAAGTGTCATAGATGAGTGATGTATAAAGATCAGTGAGAGGGTCACAAATAAACAGAATTGTGCCTTTTTTGAGTTGTTCTATAGATCTTAATTTTAATATGAACAAAAGCTATCCGAGCGACTTGTGAAGTTTTGTCTGGTAAGGAGAGGAGAAGCTGTTGCCCTATTGCAGAATAGTGATATTTGAGTTGTTTTGCTGGATTTAGAACAATGCTAGTTCATCTTGGCGTTGATAGTGTGCAATTTGAAATGGTAAAATTTCACGCACTAGGCGTTTGTTCTGTTGTGCAAGAACAGCTGATTGTAATTGTTCGGAGTATGTATGCGGTTTTGATGACGTTTGGCCTGTGTGACGGCTCATTTTGTTAATACTAGTGTTTATGTTAATTTATTTAATTATTTGTTGGGATACTGTTTCCCGTTTTCTGAATCTTATATGTAAAAAGAGTAATTACTGGAGCAATTGTTATTATTGTAATTTGTTTTCGGGTAATTTTTTTGTACTAGTTTATGGTGCACCCGTTCTACTTGTTTGCTTAAAGTTACTATCCTCTCTTCCGGTAAATCTACATCTCTTACAGAACTACTGTACGTTTTTATAAGGTGAGTGAAACCTTCAATTTCTAGTATAGCAATTTTAAGTACGCTTTCTTTTCCTGATGGATAGCAGCGTTACTTAGTGTTGATGATAGTCTATTTACAAATTCGAATGACGATTTTCTAAACTTACCAGCTCAATCAGATGGCTGTAATTCTGTCCATACTCCGTTAAGGAATTCAGATAAAGTGTCTGTCAAATAAGGTATCTGACAATGGTCAAAATAAAGTGTCATAGATGAGTGATGTATAAAGATCAGTGAGAGGGTCACCAATAAAAACAATTGTGCCTTTTTTGAGTTGTTCTATAGATCTCAATTTTAATATGAACAAAAGCTATCCGAGCGACTTGTGAAGTTTTGTCTGGTAAGGAGAGGAGAGGCTGTTGCCCTATTGCAGAATAGTGATATTTGAGTTGTTCTGCTGGATTTAGAACAATGTTAGTTCATCTTGGCGTTGATAGTGTGCAATTTGAAATGGTAAAATTTCACGCACTAGGCCCGTTTGTTCTGTTGTGCAAGAACAGCTGATTGTAATTGTTCGGAGTATGTATGCGGTTTTGATGACGTTTGGCCAGTGTGACGGCTCATTTTGTTAATACTAGTGTTTATGTTAATTTATTTAATTATTTGTTGGGATACTGTTTCCCGTTTTCTGAATCTTATATGTAAAAAGAGTATTAGGTTATACAAACTAGCTCTAAGTCTTCTTCTCAAAAGAGAACAGTGTGTTTCGTAAGAGTTCTTTTTACTGTTAGAGTTTAGTAACTCACTGGTCGCACAATTTGAGGCAGACCAGTTTTGGGCTCCTTTTACAGCCATAAGGTATAAAGAGCTAGGTATACTTTTTTCTGCATGTGAAGTAGGCTCACCTATCTCAGACTAACCGAATCTGTAGAACACTGAAGATGAACTTCTATTAATACGGTGGTAATACAAAACAGCACCGGAGTCAAGAGTATACACATGGTGTATCTAAACTAACAGACTGACTATAGCTAGTGGAATTAGTGCTATATATAAGAGAGGAGTGTCTCTGGTTGCCTGGAGGTATACATCCAGTATTTCTACTGTTACACTATTAAAAGAATACGAATTGGCGGTTTGTTTAACTTTATCAGTAAATCGACTTGCAAAACTTCGTCAATATGTAAAGCCCAATGTCTTTTGCTTCTAAAGGTAGGGTAAACAAGGGGGAATGGCATCGGCTGTTTTTCGCACAGGAAGTGCTTCAACCTGCAAAATAACCATTTTAATAGCTGCATCAGCTCCTCAAATGGTCATTTTTAGACTCTTTTTAAAAATTTTAGAGGAGTTATGGTGACCTTTTTTAATCAGTTCAATGAGAATGAGTCACGTGCAGAAGTCAACTAGCAGGCCCGCAAAACTATAACCAGAAACTCAATTACACGAATAGAAGGTTTAAAAGAAGTAAAGTTTTCTGTTTCGCGCCAACTCAGGCTCGAACTCATACCTCTCGTTTAACAGCTAAAGGTCTCACAACTATGTGTATTGCACTTGTCTTTTGCTCCTTCTATAGCACATTTCTGGATAATGGCGTTTGTGACTTGCTTGTTTTTGCTATACCGCAAGCTTAATCAGCGCAAAATCTGCATATTAGGAGCTTAAAAAGGATGGTGAAGCGCGTCTCAAAACGCATTCATTAGGCTAGGATGCAGGAGTAAGGACCCCTAAAACATGCTACCTTAAGAGGGCTGTTGACCATTGTGCTCAATTGCGACTGATAATTACCATAGAAAATGAAGATAAAACGAAACGACTAAAACTACTCAAAAAACTTAGTTTCCTGGCAATTTTATGGATAATAGTAACAGAAAAACACTTCAAACTTCAGACTAGCAGTCTTTCATCTAACGAACTACAAACCACTGTTTTTCACAATAGAGTTTATCTTACAAATAAACATATTTCAGATTGACAGCATCTGAGGTTGCGCAAACATCGAAAAGTAAAGCGTGAAAGTTGAAAGCTAAGAGTGCTCTATAAGAGCGCAAAATCTGTACGGCTAAAACTTTATTGAAAAGCATGTTTACAATAAGAACTTCAAACTTAGTTCGGTAGCGACTAAAAAACACGTAGTACCCAGGACAGTAAATCCTCCCTCTTAGCGAGCATACTTTCAAGCCCTCTTAGCCTCGTGATAACTGCACCTGACTAACAGTCTTTTTGCAGGTTCGGTTCTCACCCATATACTTTTAGCCTTTTAGGTGATGGAACTCTCGGTATGTTCGCTTAACAATGCTGCCCTTAAATAGGCTCTTCGAGAGGCCCGTTTAACATGCAAAAAGATTGTCCAAAATCAGATCTCACGCGTTTAATATAAAACATCAACATTTTTCGATAAAACACACATAGCAACATAAAACGACTCAGCGTCGCAAGAAGTGCTCTCGAACAACAGGCGGAATGATGTTGATCAGAATGTTTCATGCCTACAAAAAGAAGGGTACCCGGCACGGGTTCGAAACCTCGACCCTCAGGTTAGCAGTTATCCATCTCACCAACTGCGCTATAACGACTATATACCACCGTTTCTGACAATCGCTTTTATCGTATCAAAAAACATATTTCAGATTGAGAGCATTTAAGATCACACAAAAATCAAAAATTAAGCGTGAAAAACTTAGTTGAAAGCTTAGATTGTTCTAGAATAGCGCAGAATCTGTAAAGCTTTGCGGAAAAACACGTTTACAATCAAACTTCAAATTTAGTTCGGGAGCATTTGAAAAACCAGCACAGTAAATCCTCACTCTGGGAGAGCATAGGTTCAAACCCTTTCAGCCTCGTGGTAACTGCAACTGACTAGCAGTCTTTTTTCGCAGGTTCGGTCCTCACCCAAATACTTTGAGCCTTTTAGGTGATGGAACTCTCTCGAACCCACGACCCTCAGATCATCCATCTTACCAATTGCGCTATACCGACTACATTCCACCGTTTCTCACAATCACTTTTATCGTATAGCATTAGCGATCATGCAAAAATCAAAAAGTAAAGCTTGAAAAAATTAGTTTAACGCTAAGAGTGTACTAGAATAGCGCAGAAATTGTACAGCTAAAACTTTGCAGAAAAACACACGTTTACAACAAGAACTTCAAACTTAGTTCGGGAGCAAATAAAAAACACGCAGTACTCAGGACGGTAAATCCTCGCTCTTGGCGAGCATACTTTCAAGTCATCTCAGCCTCGTGGTAACTGCACCTAACAGTCTTGTCCCAGGTTCGGTTGTCACCCATCTACTTTGAGCCGCTTAGGTCATTAAACTCTCTCGATATATTCGCTTAACCATGCTGCTTAAAGAGGCCCTTAAAATTGCGCTTCGAGAGGCGCCTTAAACATGCAAAAATTTTGTCAAATTTTAGAGCTCACGCGTTTAAAATATAGGATTAGCATTTTTTCTTTCTAGCACACAGGAAGATAAAAAAATCCTCGACCCTCAGATTAGCAGTCATCCATCTTACCAAGTTCGCTATAACGACAACAATCCACCGTCTCTCACAATCGCTTTTATCGTATCAAAAAACATAATTCAGAATGAGAGCATTTGAAAACATGCGCTTCCAGAGGGCCCTTAAACATGCAAAAAGTTTTCCCAAACTTAGAGCTCACGCGTTTATTATATAGGATGACGCATGGAAAACGAGAGTTTAGGTCAAACATCTGAAAAGTCCAAAGCAAGAAAAAGAGACAGTGGCGTTTGCTCATGCATTATTCTCGAACAAAAAGAAAGAAACAAGTTCAAATTAGACTTTTAGATTCGACAACCATTTATGAACGAAGTCGTCTCTCACTCATGTCAATAAACAATTATACACTTACAAGAACTAATGAACATTTAAAGCATCTGTCACAACTTTATATAAAATTTTAAGCTATTTTGTGTCATTTTGCCATTTTAGACAGCTTTTAGCGTTATTGTAAGATCTGTCATTCAATTTTTCAGGTTAGTTAGTACTTGTAGAGGATATTTCAATTTAAATGAAGAAATTTTTATAAGAAAATTGATTAATTAGTTCAAAAATTTGCCTCTTTATGAACCCCCGTTTATTTTCTGCATATTTTTCATGTTTCTACCTTTACAAGAAAAAATTTCATCTAGAAAAACTCGAAGGGTTTAATTAAAGAAATTGTTTAATTTTCGTCTGTCTTTTCACAGAAGTAGACGAATATCTCTTGAAATAATTTTTGCCTTTTTGTACTTGTGGATTATTATAGCTCAGTTCGTAATCTATTGTATATGTATTCAGTGAATGCACAAAAACAGAATAAAAAATTTTCCGGAGAACAATTGTTGAAACTCATTAATGTAAGAAAACATTTTCAAAGTGTTAAATACGTTGATTTAATTTTGTTGTTCATAAGCAAAAACAATAATTTTTTTAGTAAAAGCAAGTAAAAAATTGCTGTTAAAATGTTTAAGAATCAAAATAAAACAAATATTTTACATTAAAGCTTGAAATTAATTAATTGTTCCGATCCACTTTAGTGGGGGAGGAACTATATACTCAAATGGGTTTTTTGATCAGACAATTTTGGCCAATCCATATAATCATCGCAGAGAGTGGTATCATTAGAAAGCCCGCCCATTGTAGGATATGGAATTAAAAAGATTTTTTTCGATTTTTAAAGGGAGTTACCGAGTTAAGTTGTTTGAATAGCAGACAATATTACCTTGTATTAATTCCTATTTTCGTATTTTTTCAATTTTTTGTTAGTTTTTGCTAAAATATGTTAAAATTGTTGATGGTAGTGTAATTTATTTCATGTCTAAAGGTAGGGTAGGATTGCTGAATTGTTCGATTCGTGTTTGCTGAAATTTGCTGAAAGTGGACACCTTGAAACTGCACTAGTAATCTTTGTAAGCTCAAATTGTTGGTACACTTGCTGGCCTTAACAGTCTTCTGAAATTATAATACTGCGAGTTTTTGGCAACTTTAAACTCAATAAATATACAAATTTCATGATTTTTATATATACTGAAAAATTGGGTTGAAAACCCGATCTATTTCGCAACCACTTGAACAAATGAGTGTATTTTTAGACGTGCAGCAATATCAGGGCTGATCTTGATCTCACCCAAAATAAAAAGTTTAATTTAATGGAGCGCTGCTCTTTTTAAAAAAATACTTCAGTATTTTCACGCTGGTTTTTTAGGTAAATTACTGACTAGATATCATACCAGGACTCAATTTTGGACAGATCCTATTTATGACAAAAGAGACCCAATGATAGAGGCCCTATGATTTTATTTGTAATGCTTTTTGTTTTTATTTGTAATGCTTTTTTGTATTTATTTGTAATGCTTTTTATTTGTAATGCTTTCGTTTTTATTTGTAATGCTTTTTGCTGGCCAATAACTTAGCCTCCCCGATCAAAGATCCAATTTGTGTTTTAAGAAGTATAAGTGAACCTAGACATTTTCAGTCGATATCTAATGTCTATTATGACTGAATTCATTTGTTTTAAGAAAATGTCTGAATTTTTGAACATTTCAACTAATTTAGCTTACTTTTCTCAACTTCAGGCGCAGTCTCAGTAACAACAGGAGATTTCCTCTGAGTTATGAATTATTGTTTTTAACGGTTTTACAATTAACTGAAGGTTTCTTGGTTTTGATACGAGTTTTCAATTTTTTTTTGTATTTTGAGAACAACTGAATATTTAATAATTTTATTCCTTTCTTGTCGAAGTGTTAATGTTGACAGGTCCGATTGAAAGAGGGGATAATTTGAAGCAACAAACGTTGAGAAGGCGTACTTGAAAATGTTAATTGTTTTGTTTGATATTTTATATTTTTTGGCTGAGACACAGTTCTCTCGCAAAATTTAAGGGATTTTTTATATTCGCCTAAGTTTGTCTTTCTTCTTGTTGTTGCACGACATATACCTGATAAGGATAGGTCTCAATTGCATTTTCAGTATGTTTAATTGAAACTTTTCAAACACTTCTGTTTATAGCTATTTGCTTAAATGACTTTCGAATTATTTTTTTTAGAACTTTTCAATTGACCTTGTTGTCCCTTCAACTGCTTTTATTTTTATCATCAAGTAATCAACATCACTAATAAGAAGTCTCACTACTTTTGTCTACTCAAAAGTTATTTTCTTGGTCGGTTATATGTTTTGACTGATCGCTTCGACCATTTAGTCTCATAAGAAACATCGATATTTCTATAACGTTCAAATTATGGGTCTGTTTTTGATGTGATGTTTACGCAGTACTTTCATAAGCAAGACTCGTTGATGTTAAGATGCGAAGCAAGAGAATATTTACAGTTATTGCAAACATCAACCTAAAGTTACAAAGCCTTGAACACTGATGTAGTAAAATTGTTTGTGAAGTTTGGGCTTTTGCCTGCATGTTTGTTTGTAGTCTTGTGACTTAGTCTCATAAGTAACCAGCGCAATTGGCTTCCTGAGTTGTGGCAACCTAATTGATCAACTTTTTGAAATTCTATAATACGGCTTTCGAAAATAATTGTTTTCAAAAACAGATTTGAATCTTTGAACTCCAACTTTTAAATCGTTTTTCATACGATTTGTAGCTTAGTCTCTGTAAAGACAGGTAAGATTACGTGTCCAGTGCACTATATTTTAATCTTTACAACAGTTTTAGTTCCAATCGTTTGTTTCCTTTGTTACTGCTCTTACTAAGAGATTTCATAAAATGTTTGATATATTTTTACATTTTTAAGGATTTTTGTTTTCTTTGTAAATTAAAACATTAATGGTAGGTACAATTGGCTTTGAAATATTATGCAATTTGATGGTTTTGATGCTCTTATTGACAGATTTATGGTTTTAACTGCTTCACTGCATTTTTGCGAAAACTTTACATGAACTTTTTTATTTTGCTGTACAAAATTTATTTTATCGTACAAAGTAATCTGTAAAAACCTTACCTAAATCAGAAATCTCAAAAAAAAAATAAGAAACTAACTGCTCATAAAGCTGTTCCGAAACATAACCCGACTTAAGTCGGACAGTTGCTCTCGAAGGACAGGCAATTTGATTAAGAGGTGGCGGTAGCCTAGATAATTTATGGGTGCAACAAATTCAGACGAAGGAGTGGTTCAACCCCCCCCCCAAATCCGGCGTTTTAGACTCAAGTATTAACCATTCGGCTATCGGATCCTTGCACTATCTTGTCTTATAATCGCTTTTGTTTTCGCAACAGACAATGTCTGAATAGGAGCAATTTAGATCAAGCAAAAATAAAGAAGTCAAGCGTGAAAAGTCACCCAAGAAATGAAATCGAAAGTATGTCCTAGATCAAAACGGTCAAATGAAACACATTTACATAATTGACTGATGGGTGGAAGGGTCATCGGTATGGGGGACCGGGTAATAGTTAGGGGTATTTAGCAGGGAAAAGTAAAAGTAGGAAGTCATGAACAAACTTGCTTCAGCTAAAAAAAAAACCTGTAGAATGTCAATAACACTCTTCGAGTCGTAAAAATTTACGATAATATTGATAGTAGTCTCGCTATGCTTTCGTGGCTATGAGTAACACTTAGAATCAAAATCTCAAAGCAAATATGACGTTTGAAAATCTTAGAGAAATCACAAAAGTTCTGTGACCTACATTTTCGAATGAAAAGCACCAGGATATCCAATTAATCCTACGATACTCAACAAGGTGCATACTAACAGCAGAAAAGGTGTCCACAATTTGTTTCCACTGGTATGGCCCTGGTAGAGCTGTTAGATGAGTTGGGGTTCGACGAGTCAGCTGGATCCCCTCTGAAAGGCACCAGACAGATCGGACAAGAGTCAGTGCTGATCCGACCAAAGGCACCTTCTCTTAGCCCACTGAAACACGCGATTATATCAGACCAATTCCTTAGCCAAATAAATAATTAAGCAACTAGGTAGGACTAGCTAACAAGTATTAAAACAGGGCAAAAATCCTCAAAATCAGATCACAGCTGTGGTAAGCTAGAGGAAGCTATAACAATTACAAATGGTACAATCATTACAGCCAACACTTAATCTTATTGAAGACAGTTTGTGCATTCACCTTGCTGCGTCTAAGTTGCGGGCATTCCGTGTCATTTCCACGTACTCCATTGATTCAGGGTGCAGCTCCGGGTTGACATCACGCGCGAAACATCTGTTAGCATAACATCTTCATTTCGCATCACTATAGAATGACAAACAGCTGATGAGAAAAGGGTGAGTAAAATAATGTGCGGAAATAGCTTATGAAAAATCTGAGAGCTCAATCGAACTTTCCCAGCCAAATTGTTAATTCCAGAAATTCTAGCCTTTTACTTTTGTGTTAAGCTCAGGAAGTTTACTATTGTTAGATGTTGGATTCAGCCTCAAAATGTCATCCACAAATCTTATAACATAGCCGGCAGATTGCCGGAAAATAGCCGTGATAGACGCTTAAGGCCTTCCATGAATTGAAACAACTAAAGAAACAAGATAGGCAGATTGACAAAAAGTCCTTAAGTAGACCACTAGATATTTTGGGTTAGATACGTACTGTCAATTTCAAAACACATACGCTCTATAAGGAAAAAGTCCTAAAAGAGCTTTCTCAAAATTGGTATTCGAAATCAAAAACTCAAGACTAATACCCAAGAATTAGAGCATAAAAGTTTGGCACCACTTAGATGCACACTATTGATCTTAACAAGTAAATGTTCATAAAAAATAACGTACCATAAGTAAAATCAGAAATCATTTTTTTTAGTGACGTAAGTCACGCAATTGACCTTAAAGCAGAAATGACGTCACGGTAAGACAAAACAAAAATCTGTTAGATGAAGTAAAAAAAATAGGAGCGCAATAATAGCCGCCTGGAATTGCTGACACGCCTATTAATAAGACAAAAAAGCTTGAGTTGCATCTTTCAAGAAGCTTGCAAAATCGAGCTCGTGAACAAAAAAACCGCTCGTCTGGCCAAACCTTGTTCACACCGACTTCTCTCCGCTATCTCTTAAAACGACAAAAACAGTTTACCCATTTTTCTCTATTTTCAAAATTACATTCAAGAAATTACTCGAAGCACGTAGTTTTGACACAGCCGCATTAACTTGCAATTCTTTTTCAAATAGACTTTAAAATTTATTAATAGAAAAGACGCTCGACCAAGAAGGCGCCCAAATACAATAAAAATTCTTTGAATTGAAAACATAGCCGGCAGATTGCCGTAATAACTGCTAAATAGACTTGCGTGCCATATAATTTAGATAGAAACAAAGAGAAATCTAAGTTAAAAAGTTATCGCCACCGCTCAAAAAATTATGTGGAAACATTCAGTGACAAATAAATAAGGCTTGTTGAAGTTCACTCCAGGAGAGCCTTTTAATGGCGTCTTTACTGCAAATATGAGTTCCTTTGACCTTAAAGTAATTCAAATTAAACTTTAGAAGACAAGTTTTAAAGAATCATTTTATTGAGTGAGGCAAGTCACGCATTATCAAAATCTAATCGCGTAACTGACTAAAAACCTTTTACTAGAGAGATTGAGCAATGACGTCACGCACGCAAATGCAGTTGGTGAGGGAAAGAAGTCATTCAGAAAATGTGACTTTGATGTGCAAACAAGTGTAAAACGAAAAAAGAGCGCCAGACGACGAAACAAAAAACAACCAAGGACACCGCAATATAGCTCCAATCAGCTTAGAGCTATAAAAACAAGATTACAGCGAATCAGCTACGGTCAGCTTACAGCTCCACAGCTATAACAAAAATTTTTTTTTGCTTTTGACCATTTTTGCCTTGTTCCTTTTTACTAAGCTTGGGGTCTCCACATTTGTTCGTGATTATCCACTTCTTTGGAAAGTGGCTTAAACAAATAATCACCACTTATTGACTCTATCATCGTCTCTATGAGTAGCTAACAGCAATTAACAGATAATTTGATTTAGTATAACATTTAACAAATAACAACTCTTTCAGAAGGTAGCAGTCTGACGCCACTCACGTTTCTGTAGTTTGGATATCACAAAAACATTTCAGGAATTTTTTATCATGGATAGATATACGACAAGAAAAGTTTTACTAGGAGCAACATGCTAATCCAGAAATGACACAGCGATCTTCACAGACAACTCCCCTTTTGCATTTTCAATTCATGATTTAAGCATTCTAAAACTACCCCAGGCAAGGCAGCCAAATGTACAGAATGTGTTTTCTCTCAACATCCAAATGATGAGGCTGTCGGAAACCTGTACAGCCGAAGGTTTAGGCTGTTGCAAACATTTACAACCGAAGGTTTAGGCTGTTTCGATAATGCATAGTCTAACATATGAACTGCACTTACTCTGTTTAGTATGTAACCGTTTTTTGCTCTCGTAGTCTCCGCATAGGAAATTCAGAATTAGTGAAAATCTAAAAATTTCAGTGTGGCTATCTTGATTATAGCAGCAAACTATGTGCAGAATTGTAAATAATTATCTATAAAATACTAATTATGACTAAAATTAAGAATATCGTAAACTGTATACTAAAGGTTTGTGCTTGAGACTTGAGGAACTAATATTATTTTATTTTAGAGAATTTTGCTTTAATGACAGCAAGACCTAATTTTCGAAGCTCTTTGCGACAATGCTCAGTACTTTAGATGAGGACTATCAAATTAAAAACTTTGCTCAGGCAAGAAGGGTGCTTGCTCCAGTGTCAAAACGCCCTGCTTCAGCAGTTGAAAATACAACAGCTCGGATATCATCGGTGGCGAACTGATTTGATTCTCAGATATCTACAATCTTTTCCGATTGGACTGCATGCACTTCACCCTAAATCAGAAAGGACTTTGTGTCCTCGCCGCCACGTAACGTGAACTACTCACACCCTCATGAAAGGAAGCTGGTCTAACAATTACGATTGCTGAATATGCCTATGAATGACTTTCGGTTGCAAACATGGTACTGAGCAACCAAATGACCATTGAAGGGCTCAGCCAATCAATAACGATTACGAGTGTGAGTAGAAATAGTAAAATAATATAAATTATATAACCCAGATATTGTTTGTACCATCTACTATTTCGTTGATTATTTTCAATCATCTTCTCTTGAATCATATATTGTTCAGATTGCGCACTTCCCACACCTTTCCAATAATCACGCACAGCGCATAATTTTGAACCACAGGCTAATTGAACCACATGCATCACATACCCTCGGATGTAATAGCTCAGCGCATGAACAGCCTTCAGTGTAGTGCAAATGTAGGGAGTAAATTATCGGCTTTCTCACTGTGAAGCGGAAAAATGTGAAAGCCAGATATGAAAGATGTTTCCAGAAACCGCAGGCGTTAATTACACGCTGTAAATTTCGTCAGAACTTCTGACAAATTTTGTGAACTTTCTTCCTCTGTTAATGTACTTGAAATTGCATGGCAACCTCTTCCTTGTATCACTACTTAAAGCAACTACTACGTAACCAAAGAGAGACTACCAAAAGATAAATCCAGTGACACAAAACGTATTCGAATTGCCAAACCAAGGGCTGCAGAAATGCGACAGAAGTTTCCTGTTCAGAGCACCCAAACCTCACACCGTTGTAAGGAGAACTTCCGAGAAACTATTCACAAAGAAACTTCTCACGCAACAATACCAAGACTCCTTTGATAGAAGCTACAATGACCAGAACCCGGGCAGCTGGAGAACTTTTGCAGTAGACCAAGTGACAAATGAAGGGTTGATATCCGTGGTTTCTAACCCGGAAAGACTCTCCTACTGCTACTTCCAGAAGTAGTACTTCTAATAGTAGTCCGTGTAATTCCTTTCAAAGCTCGTTAAATTCGTTTTATCTAGCTCAGATGTAACTAATTTGCTATTCCTGTAGAATGCTAAGAGCTAGATTTTTTTACACCCAAGTTCATCTGACGCACGCAATATATCAATGCACTCAAAGACCGTAGTGAATGTTATAATGTTCATATAATTGAAAACATAGTCAAGCTACGGAATCTGATTGAAAATTTTTTGTGGCACATTGGATTTAAGAGACTTTTCTTTAACGACTCGAGCAAGTTATTTTCGCTTCAGTTGCCCTCATGAAACATCTTTTTAGAGAAATTTTCATCTGTCTTAATCCTGTTAAATCATTGAGTTATATGAAGCGTTTGAAAACTATTCAAGGCGTGCAGCGCACAGACTATGCGAGCCGTATTGTATATCGGAACAAGAATTGTACAAAATTGGCACTAACTTGTACAAAAACGTGGTCAAGGATAGAATTCCTACGAAAGCCGTGACTACAAATGCCAGCACTTGATTGCTCACGCCCTCTATTAACTGGAAGCTCTCGTCGTGCTCGCCAAATTCTTCGTGGGCAGCTGATTTCCACATGCCACCGAGCACAGACTCCATTGTAGAAAGGAATTGATGATTGGTTCAACAACAGCCTCTCCGATTACATCTCCACGATTGAAGAGAAATCGCTTCTCCACTGAGCTTCTAACAGCAAAATATTATCTGAAAAATATAGCCAGTCACTTAAGACTAGACAAAAGTTAAAATATTTGAAAAGTAAATTTAAATTTCCATAGAAGCAGCCTTAAACATTTAAAATCAAATACTCAATTAACAAGGCAGCTTCAACATCAAGGATTAAAAGTTATACAATTCAGCAGCTTTGCATGTCATTGCAATTATGACAACCGCATTTAATGATAAATCCACAATCGGTCATATAGCCTTCGTGTGGCTATATTTGCAACACGATCTGAATTGACATAGTTGGCAACTCTACCAGAGTCAGCAGCTACACTCAGATACGACGGCCGGCTTGAACGATACGGCCACGACGAACGGCCAGCAGAATTTTCTCTTTCAGCCCGTGCAGCAGTTTGGTCTCTGATTTGATAGTACCATTGCTCGAAATAATTGCCCACAACTGGGTAATTAGATGATCGTGGCGGGAGCCCACTCAAAGGTACGCCATACGGGCGTGGCTGGGTGCTCGATGGTCGTCTCCAGGAATTAGCATTGCTGTTACTCCAACCTCCGGGACGAGTACTACTATACGGATATCGAAATGGTTGAGAATATGCATTTGGGCGATATCCTGTAGATGGACCCCGATTATACCCACTACCAGAATAAACTGATCGACAATCACAATACGCAATCATCAAAAACAAGGCAATTATAAAACTTATCATCGCAACTACTACTTTCATTCAAATACCTTAAATCATAACTTTTTACACAAACAGTTCTTAAGGCAGCAGGGATTCATCTCTATGGTATACAAACCCATGTAATTTATCTTCCAGCAAAACAAGCAGGCTCGCTAATGTGCGATGGCATATGTTCCGACATAAAATTATTGGTGTCCAGTCAAAGGAACCACATGCTAGGAATTTTAGCCATTGATAGGTTCACTTTATTTCGCCTTCAATGCAAAGACTATGATAAAAATACAGAAAACGTCAAAACCCAAAAACTTATTAAATGTTTACAAAAACAAATGGTTTCAAATTACTGAAGGCCATAAACGATGAACTGTAAACATTATTTACGTTAACTTAGACAAACTGAGAACATCAGAAGACCTGTAAGTATTGGGATTCGGTAACAATACAACAAAGAACAAACGATTAGTAAAAATTATTTTGATGAAAAAAGAAAACTTTTGGTGTCAAAGTCAACAAAATCAATAATTGCCCTAGACCAATTCAAAAAACGGCAAATATTTACATTTAACACAAAGCATTGCGTTTCCTATACTTGGCCAGAAAATCACGAGAAAACCAAATTAGACGTCAAATTGCCGCCAAATTAAAAAAAAAATCAAAAAATGGCTCTAAAAACCAAAAAAAAAAACGAGTTCCAAACACAACCTTGCTTTTTTCTTAAAACTCACGATGAAACAAAACACAGCCTAGATGCGGCTTCAGATTTACTAAACCCGTAAATAATGGAAACGTTGACATAATAGTGCAAAATTAACAAACATTTAACAGAAAACTCTAAAATTGCGAACAAAATCAACGTGGAAAGTAAAATGTTCACAGTTTAAACCTCGATTATTCCTCGAAAAAATGAAATTATGAAGATTTTTAATTTCATACTGATGTCAATCACAACTATCTACGATAAATAATTGACTGAACAAAAAACCAGTTGAGCACATAGTTCCTCCCCCTCCCAGTGGGATCGGAATACAAGTGGGATCGAAAAAATTTTCAGCCCAATTATTTGAAGTATAAATAAAGCATTACTGGATAGAGATGTATTTTTCTGGATATAAAGCGTCACTTTTTTAGTTATGGCCTGGCAAGAGTTAATGACTATCGGTCGGCTTTTGCGGAACTTGCATCTTCGTAAGCAGACTGCAACTTCGCATGACCGCGGTTCGCATAAAATTAATGACATTTTCATTGAAGTCAACAATGCACGCAAAGATAAAAGGCGAGATGCTCCAGTGTTCGAACTTTTCAACTCTGCTCATATTGCACTTAAAAAATACCTTAAAAACTTTGACATCCCGAAACGTTAAATCAAATATGTTCTTAGAGGAGCCATTTGTTTCAATATCCAGTCTCGATTCAACATCAGCTGAGATTGGGTTATTCACAAAGGATTCCCCTAGGACAGGATGATGTGGCTGACCTTGAAAATCGTAATTAAACTACATCGAGAAGCATAAAAAATATGCATTTTGCCAGTATTTGATTATAACACCATCACGACAGCGAAGAACATGACCAAAACTAAATTCAACTGCAAATGGGCAATCAACTGATAAATTATTTGGTTAATTAAAAAAATTTCATATAGAATTAAAATCAATTTTAAAATTCATAGTGTTTCATAATTATTTGTCTGATCGATTTTTTTTCTGTATGCGAGGCACAGGGCACTAGGCAACACGCACATGTATAAAGCAACAAAAATCTAAGAAAAGACGACATATACTCGGACGCAATAACATACATTCGAACAAAGATAAGTTTAGCACTCCTACGCAGCGCAATTATCTATCTCTGAGGTTGCCGTGGTACTAAACGCGTAACTGGGGCTGGTAACACCTAGAGTGTTGCTGTGCATTTGTGAAGACTAGATTCCTAATTAGTTTAGCATTATTTCAACCTTCGGACGCGAATCCTAGAGCCTAACATATTGATGTAAGTTTAAAATACAATGAGTTTTTGCGGTAAATTTAAAAACGCTGCAATGATGTTTCACAGTGCGTTCTCAGTGTTCCTTCCATTGAGTGGATTATACCCCTCTTTCTCATTTCTAATCCGGTTTAAAATTAGGCAGTAAAATTGAGTACTTTTTGGAGGGGTGACAGAGGGGTTCAAACTTTTAAGATTCAGACCCGCTCTCCTCACCATGAGATTGTCCCCTCAAAACAGTTTTGGTGAATCGCATACAAGTAGACTATTAATGCGCAAGCATATAAGATAGCTGTTCAATTATTTAATGCCCTCCGGTCTTAACTGTTTATCTCGTTTTTGAGGACTCTAAGTCAAAAGGGTCATATGAAAAATCTACCCATCCAAAAATTGGATGAAAGGATCAGGAGACTAAAATAACCGATCCAAACGTTTCTGAGAACCGGAAATTAGCAAAATAGAAGGACTGGATGTCCAAAAAGATGATTTTCGCTTTTTATATTTAGAAACTAAGCAGAAGGAGAAGTTTCATTAAAATGGTCCAAATACATAGTTTTTGAAGTTTCACATGGTCAACTCATTTATTTGCTTATTTTTCTATATAAAAAATTCTTCGGCATTCTTGACTCACTCTCGCACTCTTCTTGACGTTGGCTCACAACCCCAAGAGCCAAAAACGTCCAACAAAACGATGTACCTTGTAAAAAAAATCACAAATAAACTACATTAATTTAATTTCTGTTTGCGCTCTTGCTCTATGAGTTTAGGAGCACATGGAACGCTTCAAGTCAAGATAGATGCAAAGGCAGTCTGACAAAATTTCTAGGACCCTTGCGAGCAAGTACCTGGATCCCAAAGCTATTAAATCTTGCGATAAAACACGTTCTCTCGCAATACCTCTCTCGAAAGCTCAAAACGGTTGTTGTTATTGCAGGTTTTGATAATCATAAAAGTTCCTCTATGGGGTTCACCAAAGATTGGTATTGTTTGTTAAATTTAATATATATACCAATCTTAACCCGTGAAATGTCATTGTGCCCAGTACAATTTTGACTGGTGATCAAAATCATATAAACAGGAAGCTAAACAACTCCAACTCTGCTCTGAAACCTATTATGTTTAATTTCTTGCCCTGTGTTATAAATTTTCACCACATTTATGACTCCAAATTCTTTTGTAGAGATTGTGTTCATTTCTCAAATTATGGTAATCTATCTTCCGTACGCAAGTTAAAATTCTCAATCTAAGCTCCAATCTACCTTTGCTTCTTACTGCTTCCCTAAATCCCCCTGCTTCCCTTCTCGCAGTGTCCTTATGATATTAGTTTGATTCCTTATGACAAATATAAGATAAGATCGGACTAGTGTATTCCGGAAGCACCTTCGTAATGGCGGTATACGATGCAACTTTTGTGAATGGATGAATCCACCTACGCTGTAGCAGCCTTAACAGTTCGGTTGACCACCGTCCCGGATTCCATTGATTACGGTGTTAATCTGCACATCACTCAACCAACATTCAAGCATAACAGCCCACATACATAAGGTTATTCGGTCTCCAACGTCTCGCGTGAAGATCGTTCTGACGAACCCGACACTGCAACCGATACGGTCCCCCACAACGCCTTGTGAAACGACGACACCCTCTTCGATGATATTTGGGATTTCTTTCCCAACATCGATGAACAAACTCTGCAAAGAAGTTTATCATTCGAGAGCAAACTTCATTGCGTTCATAAAAAACAAAACGAACAATTTGTTTTGACAAAAACTTGAAACCTTTTGTTAAAAAGACAAAATTTGTAGGCTAATTTTCCATGGTTGCAGTAATTGTTCTGCGCTTACGTAAACTAAACTATAGAGGAGAGAAGGATGACTTGAAGCAATTTAACAGGTTCATGGACATATGAAATACTGCACGCAAATAAATGACGAAAAGGAGAGCTTTCATCAGGGATCCTCTCACCAAAGGATACAATCAATGGACAAATGTACTCCAAAAAAAACACCCACAAGTCAAAATTTTGATAACCCCCGAGAATTCAGTTCCATGCTGTCGAGCATATGATGATGGAAGCTCGCAAAAAGGCCATTCTCTGCCCGTTAAATGAAGAAAAGCGTCTCAATTTCGGCATGAAACTACTGTCTCGCTTCCTTGTCACCAAAACGGAAAAATTTTACGCGGACAAAATTGCCATTCTGCAACGATTTGTGCATTCGGTACATTATTGAATTGAAAAATAAACGTATCAACTGTCCCTGGTGGGGAACAATTCACACTGACTTCTGTTCTCCGCTCTGAAAAGGAGGGCTATACCCATATGCAGCACAACCAAATTAAAAATATGTTCGCGAATATAATGCATGACGAATGCTATGAGGTCGAAGTTGAGCCATCGCTTCAGTTGCTAGAAGGCAAACGCTTTTACAACAAATCTAATGGTACTGATGATAACGCTCGACTCGACATCAAAACAAAAGGCTTATGGGGTTGCTGATTCAGCACAACATTCTTCGACATAAAAATGTATAATCCGATGGCCAAGTCATGCCAAAAAGTCATACAAATATCAAGGGGCAATTAAAAAATAAAACAATTAAGAACAAATTTTAGAAATTGAAAAAAGAAATCCTGTTACGGTCTCCTCTGCAACAAAAATTACTGACAGAAAAGACGACACATACTAGGACTCAATAACATTCATTCGGCTCCTAGAGCCTATCATATTGCTGTAGGTTTAAAATACAATTCGTTTTTGCGGTAAAATTAAATCGCTGCTAAGATGGTTCAAAGTGTGGGCTCACTGTTTTGTTCTTTTGGTGGATCCACCTCTGTTTTTCCCTCTTGGAGCATTTTGAAAAAAATATTAAACAAATTAAATTTCAAAACGAGCGTGAGAATTTTTTTGTTCGAAAAATGTTAGCAGCACTAATAACTTAAATATAAATTCTAGCTTATTTAATCATCGCACTGTCATTGGCTGGCTCATACATAATTAAAATAGAGGCTTCGAAAGACATATGCTTTTCTTTTAAAAAAAAGCTCTTCATTTTTAACTCAAATTTCAATTTCCTACAACTGAGTGCAGTTAATCTTTAGCCGTCTGTGTGCAGCGTGTGTTTGAGCCATATGAGAGCAGTTCGTCGAAGAGTAAAGGCAATCATATGTCAATGGAGTATTCTTTTTAAAGAATGGATGTTTTGATACGTCAAAGGTTTGCCTTGATCTGACGAAAGTTGTCGCAATTTGCCCGTCAAGCATTTGCTGCAAAAAATTGTCAAAAGTTCTTTTCGTCTGCTCAAACTGAAAGAAGCGTCACCTCAATCTGCTCTGAACTGGACGGTTGAAAACATTTTTTGGCAAAAACTGAAGCACATTTGCTCAGATGGCCAGATTCAGATGCTTAGAGTTTTGAAACGGCCTTAAGGTAATCTTAGACAGTCTTTACTATGTTCTTTTTGGACACATTGGCCGCCTATCAGGCTGTTCATGGTTCTGGACACCATTTTGCCCATTATTAATGGAAATGGTACTCGGATTCGTACCAAAAGTGCCGACTTCAGATAACAGGTATATCCCCACTTGAAATTAAAAATATTTAAACGAGGATAGTGCTGGAAATTTTCGCTCATTAATAAGAAAATTTTTCAAGGGCTCGTTTCACTTGCGTAGAAATAAGTGCATATCTCTATCTAGATGAACAGAAAATACGAAAGTATGACAATGATTAGGTTTCCTTATGCGGGCAGTGATAAGCATACCAAGCAAACAGCGCCTTTGCGTTGGTATCTAATTGAGCGTCGTCATCACTTCTATTTGCGAAAGTTTCACCTAACAAAGTCTGAAGAAAGGGAGGGCTCCGCTTCTACAATATCATACTGCACCAAGCAAATTTGCAAAAAAACTTGGCTGCTGCCAATCGTTGAAATTTTGACGAGAATCAAATTCCTTTAAACAAAAGAAAAACTTTTCAAACAACGTTTTTATAACAATTATATTTTAGCGAGAACTTCCACCAGTACCTATCAGAAACGGCTAATTATTTAGGAATAAAACTGTGTCTCCTTCGTAAGCAATTCGAATAAGCTAGAAAGCATCAAATACAAGCACAAATGCTCTAGCTCAACTGCTAACTATTCTGTCATCAATTTCCTTATAACATGAATCATCAATCTCAATTTGTGAGCTCCACGGATTCATCACACTAGAGCAGTCCTCGTACAAAACGGTTTAAAAATCAGTCAAAGTCTAAAAACAGGATATTGCAAGAGCTGAGATATTACAATTTCATTGTTTCTCAAAACGAGCCCATCCCTTTAATCATGAGCCTCGGTACAATCATAACTTACATATATTAATAGATGTGAAAAAAACCGATTTGTCAAATTAAAAATACTTCAGATATTTAAAACAAACGTTTTCGAACTTTACGTTCATCGTCAGGCTAAAACTGTTTTACAAATTGTTAAAAGATAAAATGAATAGGTGTTTACAATTGTCTGAGACCACACTTAAAACAATTCTAGGAACTATTCTAACAAGTGCAATTGAAAATTTTTCCTTATGAACAATATTTAGCCTATTTGAAATTCATATTCACATCTGTTATCAATTTATTTAAAACCATTCCTATTCCAGAATTTTCGATTTTGGCCATGTTCTTGTATTTTAAAGGTTATTCCGAATTTGCACTAAACTTAAAAATCCCTCTTGTGGAGGTTTTGCAAATTTCGTTTTGTCATGCAAAAGATGTTTTTTTGCCCTATGTATATTAATAGAATGAAAACAACAACTTTTCAATTTAATGAAATATTTCAATGATTTCATACCTAGAATAACAATGAAATGTTGGATTACAATTATTTGAATGCTTTTAAATCAATTGTTTTTAACCATGTAGCAAAAACATATATATTATAAGCTTCAAAAAATGACAAAGAACCTGTTGAGCTAATTTAAGATCTAAGAAATTTTAGAAACAATGAGTTTTTTAAGATGCTACAAGTTCTCAAACTGTTTTGGCCATCGAGTGATTTTTGACTTATTAGGAGATTCGCCTATCGGATTTTTTTCCTGCCCCCCCCCCAGTACGTTATGCTCTCCCAGTTAGAGAGCAGGTCTCATTACACACTAAATCATTATGCAAAAACGTGGCACATGCGTCAGAGGGTGCAAAAAATTTGCATCTACTAAGCTGGGGGCACGAAGGGAAAAAATCCCAATTATCATTTTTTTTCAATTGATTTGTTTTCATCTAAAATAAATATAAGATTCTAAACAGCTTTTCCACCAACGTTTTTATAACAATTATCTTTAGCGATAACGTCAACCAGTACTTTTTAAAAACGGCTATTTATTAAGGAAAAAACTGTCTGCTTCTTAACCGATTCGAATAAGCTAGAAATTGTCAAATACAAGCACAAATGCTCTAGCTCAACTGCTAACTATACTGTCATCAATTTCCTCATGACTTGAATCATCAATCTCAATTTGTGAGCTCCACGGATTCATCACACTAGAGCAGTCCTCGTACAAAATGGTTTAAAAATCAGTCAAAGTCTAAAAACAGGATATCGCAAGAGCTGAGTTGATTGCGAATGTCTGCAAAATAAGAACAAATTACCGGAAAGAGTCCAGTCAGCAGAGAGTAAAAAAGAATAAACAATCAAGTTCAACAAATTCATTGTTTCTCAATACCAGCCCATCCTTTTAATTATGAACCTTGATACAATCATAACTTACATATATTAAACGAAAGAAAACATCAAATATTGAATTTGATAAATTATTCATTTGATTTCGTACATAGAATAACAACGAAATTATAGAAACAATGAGATTTTTACAAGCTGAATGTTCTTAAACTTTGTCGAGCATCAAGTGAATTTTGACATATTAGATTCTTTGATTATCGGATACTTTCCTGCAAACCATACCGCCTACCGTACGTTATTCTACCCC
>NC_134473.1:27945470-27981073 GCF_964194025.1 Convolutriloba macropyga
TTATACCGCCTTTGAATCCCGATAGACAAGAAAACTCATTCCACAACAAGGAGAAAAGTAGAAAAGAATAAATCAACTGCTGTGGAATTAATTATTATTATATTTACAGGTTTACGCACCATTTAAAACTCAAAAATAATTTCAAAATCAAAGATTATATAAAAAAAAATTTCAGTGTTTTCAGACATTAAAACTAAAACATAATGTTTTCAATTCAAAAGGCAACGTTTTCCATTCAAAAGGAACAGCAAATTGAATGATATTCACCCACATGCAGTCCTGACACTAGGAATCTTCAAATTGTATGCATATTGGCCGCTAGCCACCTAATCATTTCGGAAAACTAATGCGCCAAGAATCACGGGAATTATACACGGATGGTGAACCAAACGGTGACCAAAAATTAGAATTTTGCAGAGGACATTGTTTCATGGGTAGCTAACTCGATCAACGATTATCTGTCTACTGTATCTCTGGTGGAATGTATTTTTTGCAGGGGAAAAATAAAATATACGACACACAGAACTAATTTTTTTTCTGGTATATGAAAGTCAGGAATCTAAGTCGAACCTCAGCAAAGTAGCATTATTAGAACATTTGGCGTCTGCTGGAATTTCAATACCGCAATTTGCAATATTCTTTCTCCTAATAAACACGGATTTTTCGAAACTAACTCAAGCTTCGCACCACTGCACCACTTTTGCACAGTCTTATGTAATAAGTCGAAAGCCACCTGATTTATTGAAGCTTGATAAACAAAATAAATAACAGTGTTATTGGCATGAAAATGATAATTGACATCAAAACGTTCACACAGAACTTCCAAAGGAACATTACGAAGTTTCAGGTTGTCGCTAAAACAATTATCTGGAAATAACTTAACAAGATTTTTCGGAATGATGTTAAGTGGGAGGTAATGTTTGACAACGACGAAATCGAATCTCTAAACTAACTTATCGACAACTGTGAACATTGAGTTAACTTCGACTTTCAAATTTTCAGGACCTATTGCAGTGAAAATCGATGCAATACGTTTCCACTATAGATAAAAAGAACTCGTTGAAGTAATTTGCAAGCAGTTTTTGTTTTCATATTTCCGGAGCTCTATAATTTTTCGGGGTTTTTCACATGATTTTTCGGTAATTTTTACGCAAAAAATTGTGTAAAATTTCATGTAAAAATACACAATTTTTTGTTTGTAAAACCCCCAAAAAATCACGTGGGCTCACATGAAAAAACGTGTGATTCTACATGAGAAATTACGTGAAAACTCGTGTGAATCACATGAAAACTCGTGAAGGCCAACCTGAGAGATTCGTGTGATTTCACACGAAAAATCACGTAAATTCCAATTTTCTCGTGTGTCACTTTTTAACTGAAAAATCGTGTGTTGGCACATGATTTTTTATGTGATCTCACGCGAGAAAATTTTAGAGTGTAATATGCAGCGCAGACCAAAGTCACGAAAAGCAAGTATTTTTATCTCGGAAACAGATATTTATATGCAGAGAAACAGGTTGATTTTAATAGCAAATAAAGCTGAGCTGATTTGGTTTTCTCAGGCAGAAAAGGGTAATAAATTCAAATAAATTAGTCTAGCTACTTGCATTTCAAAGTTTTAAGTTTGTGTACTTATAGGTGTCAAATTCCGTACACGAGGAAAATTATTTGGTATGCAAATTATTACAGCTTAGTAATAAACTTTAAGTTCTACTGAACGGAAAGCGATAAAATTATCTCCAGCCAACAATAACTTCTGCCTTCTATTAATTCTTCCAGGATGATTGAAACAAAACGTCCTGCAGAGTGACGTCCGATATTATGATTCACAGTACATACGCCGATGATAAGATCGTCATTAAAACAGTTTCAATGAAATGAATGTTATTAAACTTAATGGGTTTGATCTACCCGTCAGTTTGAAAAATTAAAAGCATCTACATGATTGGCCTCTCCTGTGTGTCGTAGCTCAGCTCCTAATATTCTAATTGCCCTACTTTGTTTCGGTTTGGTCAGAATTTACTTTTAGTGTTTTTGTTTTAGCGTTATTTTCAAAAAGTAGGAATTGAACATGCTTTCCATTCATTGAGAGCTGCTTTCAAAAACAGAGATTGGGAGACGATCTTGCTCATTGACGCAAAAAACGCTTCCAATATTCTCACCCGTGATCTTGCCGTACGAAACATTGAGAAATTATGCCCTTCCCTCCCTCTATCATTCTTAACTCATATCTTGAACCATCGAATTTTTTTTACTAACAAACAAACAATATTCTCTCAGGAAGGTAAAAGCTAGCGCGGTCCCTTGCTATGTAGTTGTATGGAATTGCCATTATTCCTTTAATTGAACTTCTTGACGATTGATTTACAGTTCAAAAATGGTATGCGGACGATGGAGACGCTGTCGGCTCTCTTGATTACTTGGAAAATCTTTTTGACTCATTGAACAAACACGGACCTGCTTTTGGTTATTATCTTACTAAATGCCACATCATTACAAAAGAACATCCTTCAGAAAAAACACATCTTGCTCATGACAAAGTTGAAATATTTGACTATCGTAGAGTACTTCGTAGTGTAATATGTTCTGATAGTGCAGAAAAGAAATTTGTAGAAAGATCACTAAACCAGCAGATATTGTTTCAAGAAACTCCACTTGTTAGTTATTTTTGTGACTGGGCCGTCCTCACAATGTCTGGACGGGAACAACTTAAATTGCATCCGGCTAAGTGCTATTCATCATCCCCTATGTTCCGACCTACATCCATCGTTTAAGAAAGCTAGCCGCTCATGCCAATGTTTTACCTCAAAATGTTTATAAATCGTTCACTTCATCGATTCAGCAACAATTGAGCTTCTTAGAACGTGCAACAACCAATTTTGAAGACCTTTTAAGAGAATGTGAGAAATCAATCAACAATGAGTTGTTACCTAATCTATTCTATCTAATCTATCTATGAATCCCGCCTACAATCCAAAATACAGGGACATTTTTTCAATGCCAATAAAAGAGGGTGGCCTAAACATCCTTAAACCTGATGACCGCCTTCAGGAATATGTACTTTCTCTGTCCGAAGCCGAACTAAAGCAACAACAAAATATGCATGAAATAAAAAAGGAGAAAGAGCGAGCTTTCAAATCAACCAATACGAGAAATAGGGCGAATTGAATAATAACGAGAAGAGTTAATTGGAAACCAGCATCAAGCTGGTTGAACGCTATGCCATTGAAGCGTTATCACTTCGACCTAACGAAAAGCGAGTTTCATGATGGCATTGCCCTTCGCTATGGCTTGGACCTAGTGACGATGCCATCACTAAGCTTATGCAATGAAAACTTCACTGTAGCACTTGCCCCACTGTCCGAAAGGACGGTACACGCATATGAGACATAATGAACTCCGCTATTCCTTTGCGAACTTGTTAAGTGATGTCTGTCATGATGTCGAGATCAAACCTTGTCTTCAGCTGTTGCAAGGGCAACATTTGCTCTTAAATCAACGACAACTGATGATGATGCAAGATTTAGACATCAAAAACAACGGACTTAGAAAATCGAAATACAACAAAACCTTTTTTGATTCAAAAATTTTCAACCAGCTGGTAAAAAAATTGCCCTGAAAGCAGTAGCGAAGCCTACAAGTACCATGAATCTACTAAAGGAAAAGATGTGAACAAAGAATAACTGAAATTGAAAAAGCAATGTTTTGTCCGCTTGTTGTCGCATGCGCTGGTGGAGCTGGTCCATCAGCTTTAAAAGCGCTGAAACAATTTGCATCAAAATTCTCTACGCGAAAAGAGGACAGCTAAGCTGGTATCATATCTCATCCAAGGACAAAAATCAGCTTTGCTCTCCTGTGGAGTTCTATCCTCTGCATTCGTGGTTCAAGGAAACTTAGGTGGCGCAAAATTGTAAATTCCGCGATGGCAGCTGTGGTTGAAGAAGGGAGGCTGTAATTTTGACTCAACTACTTTCGTCATTATTGGTTTGTTTTCTAATTATGTCGGTCTTTTGTTTTACTTCCTCAGCTGATGTTTGTATATATCATTTTTTGATAGATTTAGACGATACGAAATGCTGTATGAAGACGTAACGCTGGGAGGGCCCCGGACCAGCCAGTATTCACAGTGTTGGGAAGGGGCATTTCTTAATTTACCTATTTAATTAGTGTTTTTGTCGAGTTTGACTGCCCTCATTTTTTTGACATTTCAATAGCACTTTATACCGCCTTTGAATCCCGATAGACAAGAAAACCGATTCCACAACAAGGAGAAAAGTAGAAAAGAATAAATCAACTGCTGTGGAATTAATTATTATTATATTTATAGGTTTACGCACCATTTAAAACTCAAAAATAATTTCAAAATCAAAGATTATATAAAAAAAATTTTCAGTGTTTTCGGACATTAAAACTAAAACATAATGTTTTCAATTCAAAAGGCAACGTTTTCCATTCAAAAGGAACAGCAAATTGAATGATATTCACCCACATGCAGTCCTGACACTAGGATTCTTCAAATTGTATGCATATTGGCCTCTAGCCACCTAATCATTTCGGAAAACTAATGCGCCAAGAATCATGGGAATTATACACGGATTGTGAACCAAACGGTGACCAAAAATTAGAATTTTGCAGAGGACATTGTTTCATGGGTAGCTAACTCGATCAACGATTATCTGTCTACTGTATCTCTGGTGGAATGTATTTTTTGCAGGGGAGAAATAAAATCCACGACACACAGAACTAAATTTTTTTCTGGTATATGAAAGTCAGGAATCTAAGTCGAACCTCAGCAAAGTAGCATTATTAGAACATTTGGCGTCTGCTGGAATTTCAATACCGCAATTTGCAATATTCTTTCTCCTAATAAACACGTATTTTTCGAAACTAACTCATGCTTCGCACCACTGCACCACTTTTGCACAGTCTTATGTAATAAATCGAAAGCCACCTGATTTATTGAAGCTTGATAAACAAAATAAATAACAGTGTTATCGGCATGAAAATGATAATTGACATCAAAACGTTCACACAGAACTTCCAAAGGAACATTACGAAGTTTCAGGTTGTCGCTAAAACAATTATCTGGAAATAACTTAACAAGATTTGTCGGAATGATGTTAAGTGGGAGGTAATGTTTGACAACGACGAAATCGAATCTCTAAACTAACTTATCGACAACTGTGAACATTGAGTTAACTTCGATTTTCAAAATTTCAGGACCTATTGCAGTGAAAATCGATGCAATACGTTTCCACTATAGATAAAAAGAACTCGTTGAAGTAGTTTGCAAGCAGTTTTTGTTTTCATATTTCCGGAGCTCTTCCACATCTTGACCAGGAAGCAATTTTAGGGTTGCAAAGTTTTGCAGCTACAATTGTCCATCAACGCATTCTCAATGTACAGTTTACGCTTTTCTAAGAATTTCTCAAAATAAATATGGGTAAGTTTTTCATATTCAGATTTTAGTACAGATATTATCGACGTTCCTTATTTTTGCACTGCTTTTGTCTTCATTCGTTCCAAACTCCAAAGCTCGTTGTCAAAAATTGGACATTGATGTTTAGTAAGTGTTTTTTTAGTGGTACAGTGCAATCCAAATTATTCTCCTCAAACCTGAGATACAAATACCATGCTTTTTTAATGCTTGAGAATAAATCAAAGTTTAAGCACGGCTTTAATAACTTAACCAAAGCTTCAGAGTCAAACTTTTTCAAGTATCTATATATCAGTTGTATATCAATCATCTAGGAAAACAATCTTCGTTGAATCGGAAAACAATCATTGAATCGTTCTTTCTTCAAAAATATATTAAAGTGGTCAATGAAAATTTAACATTTATTTCAATTGGTTGACAAACAGCGATTACTTAATAAGTAATATCCCCATGAGTTAAAGAGGCATAACAGCATTCAAATGATTAAGAAGCAAGTTTTTCAAAATTCTCCGAAAAGGATATAACATCTCTAAACGAGGAAAATTCCACCTACTCTTTTATTAACCCTAGGTGCACTAAGAAAAGAAATCCTCTTGGACAACATTGCCTGAGAAAAAAAGCGGTCATCTGATTTGCTCATAATTCACAATTCTATGAAACTCAATTCTATGAAAGAGCGTACATTGTGTAAACAATTTTTTTAGGTCTGTTGATTTTTTTGTCCTCTGTTTTAATTGAGGACTGGTTAGCAGTCTATTTTAATCCACATTTTAAAACCAATCACTGATGGCTTATTTCAGGTAAAATATTGACACCGTTACTTTCAGGCCAGAAATCAGGTTACTCAGTTATCTCTTCATCAAAAACAAATAAACAACGGAAAGATTTCAGGAGAGCTTCAGACTTTGAAATTTTGCAAATATGAATTAGTTCAATTTTTTTTTCTGCAGAGTACTCCTCCATTTTTGACGCTGCTATGTTCTGACTTAATCAACCTACATATAGATGACAACGCATTGGGTTTTTTTTGACCCACTTGATGACTGTTGGATTGGTATTTGTTCCTGTTGTCACCTCCTTGGTGGATCTCTCTTTCTTCTGTACAGTTTCAATTTCAGACTCTGAAATTAATCAATCAAAGGCTAACCCAATCATTAAACCGCAAACTTGAGTTCCGCCTAGGCCGTCACAGTTGGCAACCAAGAACTGTAAGAGGAGAAAAAGCAGACCAATGCATAATTTTTGGGTTTTCAGTATGATCCTATCACATTCGAAGACAGAGGAGCTCGGTTCTGAAATAGCAAATTTTATAATGCACTCAATAGCTTTAAACATAACCAACTAACGTTGGGCGACTTTTTCTCAAACAACCGGCGAGCGTTTGGTT
This sequence comes from Convolutriloba macropyga, assembly GCF_964194025.1. Taxonomy (NCBI): domain Eukaryota; kingdom Metazoa; phylum Xenacoelomorpha; order Acoela; family Convolutidae; genus Convolutriloba; species Convolutriloba macropyga. The sequence continues at coordinate 27,952,295 of NC_134473.1, forward strand.
TTGACAGTAGGTTGCCACGGTTTAGTGAGGCTAGTTCCATCTAAATTGAAAGGGGCGTGAAGTGAAGTTAACAGGTGGTGACATCATGCCACGTAACAACAGTTGAAGTGCGCCACTAACAAAAGAGTTGAGGAAAGAGATAGAGTGTGCGAGAGATAATATTTGAACGAGAAGGACGAGGAAAGAAACCCCAAACGAAAAAAGAGAGATAGAGAAAGAGAGAGCAAGGATTATTTTCTATTTAAAGATTGAAGTCTGCAACTTATAGTTTTCGAGCCTAGTTAATAATTGTTTCATATAGAAAAAAAACTAAGAGTGCAAAACTCAAAAAGTGAGTCTCCATATTTTGCAGTGATAAGAATGCTCAAAGCCTTTTTTTATCTCTGGAGTTGTTCTGTCATGTAAACAATCTGCAAAACTTAAATGTTTTGTTGCACAATGACGATACTTGAACTCAGAAAAGGACAAAAAATGGAAAATTTTGAAAACAGTTTCAATATTTAATAAAAAATTTGCCAAAGTTCGCAAAAAAGTTCGAAACAGACATTTATATGCAGAGAAACAGGTTGATGTTAAAAGCAAATAAAGCTGAACTGATTTTTTTTCTCAGACACAAAAGAGTAAGAAATTCAATTAAATTAGTCTAGCTAATTGCTTTTTGAAGTTTTACAATTGTGTACTTTTAAGTTTAAAATTCCGTACAGAGGCAAAATTACTTGGTAAGCCAACTTTTAGGCAAATTAATACAGCTTAGTAATAAACTTTAAGTTCTACTGAACGAAATGCGATAAGATTATCTTCAGGTGACAACAACTTCTGCCTTCTATTAATTCCTCCAGCATGATTGGAACAAGACTTCCTGCAGAGTGACGTCCGATATTATGATTCGCAGTACATACGCCGATGATGACATCGTCATTGACACAGTTTCAATGAAATCAATATCATTAAAACTTGTTGGGTTTGAAATACCCGTCAGTTTAAAAAATTGAAAGCATCTACAGAATTGGCCTCTCATGTTTGTCGTAGCTCAGCTGCTAATATTTTAATTGCCCTACTTTGTTTGGTGTCGACAAGAATTTACGTTTAGTGTTATTGTTGTATTGTTTTTTTCAAAAAGGAGGACTCGAAGATGTTTTTTATTCATTGAGAGCTGCTTGTGAAGACACAGATTCGGAGGCGATCTTGCTTATTGACGCAAAAAAAGCTTTCAATAGTCTCAACCGTGATCCTTCCTTACGAAACATTGAGAAATTATGCCCTTCTCTCTATCGCTCGTAATTCATATCGTGAACCATCGAATTTGTTTACTAACAAACAATAAATTTTTTCTCAGGAAGGTAAAACCCAAGGCGAACCCCTTGCTATTTCGTTGTATGGAATTGCCATTATTCCCTTAATTGAACTTTTTGACGATTGCTTTCACAGTTCAATAATAGTATGCGGACAATGGCAACGCTGTCGGCTCATTTGGAAAAGCTTTTTGACTCATTAAACAAACACGGTCCTGCTTTTGGTTACCATCTTACCAAATGCCCCATCATTAAAAAAAACATATTTTAGAAAAAGTACAAGAGATTGTTGTTCACGACGAAGTTGAAATAGTTGACGGTTGTAGAGTACTTCGTAGTGTAATAGGTTCTGATAAAGCAGAAAATAAATTTGTAGAAAGATCACTAAACCCAAAGAATTCGTTGTCAAGAAACTCCTTCTGTTAGTTATTTTTGCGAATGGGCCGTGCTCACTTTGTCTGGACGGGAACAGCTTGGAGTGCAAGACCCGGTGAAGATATCATCAATATGTGCATGCAATGAAAACCTCACTGTGATACTTGCCCTCCACTGTCCGAAAGGAGGATACACGCACATGGGACATAACGAACTCCGCTGTACCTCTGCGAACTTGTTGAGTGATTTCTTCCATGATGTCGAGATCGAATTTCGTCTTCAGCCCTTGCAAGGGGAACCTTTGCTGTTAAATCAATGACAACTGATGATGATGCAAGATTCGATATCAAAGCCAACAGACTTAGGGAATTGAGGTACAACAAAACCTTCCTTTTCTGATGTGAAAAATTTCAACCAGCAGCAAAAAACTTGCCCTGAAAGCAGTAGCGAGGCCTACAATTACCACAAATCTATTAAAAGGAACAAAAATGGACAAAGAATAACTGAGGTTGAGAAAACAAAGTTTTGTCCGCTTGTCTTCGCATGCACTCGTGGACCTGGCCCATCAGCTTTAAAAGCGCTGAAACAACTGACATCAAAATTCCCTGCGCAAAGGGAGGACAGCTAAGCTGTTATCATATCGTATCTAAGGACAAAAATCAGCTTTGCTCTCCTGCGGAGTTCTATCCTCTGCAATCGTTGGTCAAGGAAACTTAGGCGGCGCAAAATTGTAAATTCCTCGATGGCAGCTATGGTTGAAGAAGGGAGGCTGTAATTTTGACTCAACTAGATTCATCATTATTGGTTTGTTTTTTAATGATGTCTGTCTTTTGTTTCACTTCCTCAGCTGTTGTTTGCATATATCATTTTATTGTCAGATTTAAACTACGAAATGTTGTATGAAGACGTAACGCTGGGAGGGTCCAGGACCAGCCAATTTTTACAGAGTTTTGGGAAGGGGCATTTCTTAATTTACCTATTTTTTAATGTTATTGTCGAGTTTGACTGCCCTCATTTTTTGGACATTTGAATAACATTTTATACCGTCTTTGAATCCCGATAAACAAAAAAACCCATTCCACAACAAGAAGAAAAGTAGAAAAGAATGAATCAATTGATGTGGAATTAATTATCATTATAATTATAAGTTTACGCACTATTTAAAAACTCAAAAGTGCTTTCAAAATCAAAGATTATATAGAAGAAATTTTTCAGTGTTTTCCGACAATAAAATTCAAGGTCAATGGTTTCAATTCAAAAGGCAACGATTTCCATTCGAAAGGAACAGCAAAATTGAAGTATATTCGTCCCAAATCAGTCCGGACATTAGGAATCTTCAAATTGTATGCATATTGGTCTCTAGCCACCTTATCGTTTCGGAAAACTAGTGCGCCAAGAATCACGGGAATTATCCACTGATCGTGAACAAACGGTGACCAAAAATTAGAAATTTGCAGAGGACATTGTTTCATGATTAGCTAACTCGATCAACGATTTTCTGCCGACTGTATCTCTGATGGAATAATTTTTTTTGCAGGGAAAAATAACATCTACGACACACAGAACTAATTTTTTTTGAATATGAAAGTCTGAAAGCTGAAGCCCAGCAAAGTAGCGTTATTAGGAAAGCTGGCGTCTGCTGGAAGTTCAATACCGCATTTTGCACTATTCTTTCTACTAATAAACATGTATTTTTCGAGTTTAACTCAACCTTGGCACCACTGCACCACTTTTGCAGAGTCGTAAGTAATAAATCAAAAGCCCCCTGATTTATTGAAGCTTTATAAACAAAATAGATAACAGTATTATCGGCATGAAAATGATAATTGACATCAACACATTAGCACAGAACTTCCAAAGGAACATGGCACGGAAAGAACGGGACCTAGAACAAATCTTTGAGGAACACCCGTTTTTATAGTTCTTGGCATAAACTAATCATCATCAGTCAAAACTTGTGGAGATCTAATACTAAGATAACTATTTAAAAAGCGAAGTACATTATCTTTGAAACCGAAACATGTTTCAAGAATTGAAAGAAGTAATTCAAGATCGAAAGTGTCAAAGGCAGTTGATATATCATGTCCAAAAAAAGTGCTTTGTGCCTTCCTTAAACTGAGGAAAAAAATCATTTTTCAAATTAAAGAGGTCTGTTTCATTAAAAAAATCCTATAGGCGCTTTGTTGTGTTCAGAACAGGCTATTCTTTTCAAGGTGTTCATGCATTTGCATAAAAGCGCCCGTTCTAATAGTTTCGAAAAGTAACTTAGGATTGAGCTTGGTTGATAGTTAGAAAAATCTTTGTAATCAGAAATTGATTGTTTCAAATGAGGCTTAACAATGGCGATTTCAAAGGGCTGAGGAACACATTCCGCCTTCAGCGAAAGATTACGAAGTTTCAGGTTGTCGCGAAAACAATTATCTGGAAATAACTTAACAAAGTGTGTCCGACTGATGTCCAGTGGAGAGGTACTGCTTGTCGACGCCAAAATCGAATCACTAAACTAACTTATCGACAACTCAGTGAACGATTTCATTGAGTTAATTTCGACTTTTAAAATTTTAGGACCTATTGCAGTAGAAATTGATGCAACAATTTTCCACTTTATATATAAATACTCGTTGAAGTAGTTTGCAACCAGTTTCCCATTCTCATGTTTCCGGAGCTGTTCCACATATTGACCAAGAAGCAATATTATGGTGGCATTTTATGGGTAACATTTTCATATTCAGATTTTAGTACAAATGTTATGGTTTTTCTTTTTTTACGCACTGCTTTTGTCTTCTTACGTTCCAAACTCCAAAGCTCGTTGTCAAAAATTGGACATTGATGTTTAGTAAATGTTTTTATTTTGAATGGTAGAAGGGAATCGACAATATTCTAATCTAATCTGAGATACACACCCCATGCTTTTTCAAGGCTTGAGAATAAATCATTAATAACTTAATAAAACCTTCGGAGTCAAACTTCTTCCATTCTCTATATATCAGTTGTATGTCAATCATCCAAGAAAACAATCTTGTCCAATTGAATCGTTCTTTCTTCAGAAATTTTTGTAAAGTGATCAATGAAAACTTAACATTTAATTCAATTGGTCGACAAAAAGCAATTACTTAATAAGTAGTAACCCCATGATCTGAAGAGGCATAACAGCATTTCAAGCATACTGAGGCAAAATCCTCCAAAAAGAAGATATCATCTCTAAAAGAGGAGAATTTTACCTACTCTATTATTAACCCTAGGTGCACTACGAAAAAAAATCTTCTGGGAGAACACGGCTTTAGAAAAAAAAAACGTCATCTGATTTGTTCATAATCCAGGTTTCTTTGAAAACTCCTAAAACTAATTTCATTTACTTCCAAGAGGGCATATACATCTTTGGTTTCTTTCCTGAAAGAGCGTACATTCTGAAAACGAATATTTAGATATGTAGATTTTGTTTTGTCCTCTGTTTTAATTGAGGACTGGCTAGTAGTCTATTTTGATCCACATTTTAAAGCCAATCACTGACGGACTAATTCAGGTAAAGTCTTGACACCGTTATTTTTTCAGACCAGAAATCAGGTAGTTCAATTTTCTCCTCATCAAAAATAAATAAACAATGGAAAGATTTCAGGTGAGCTTCAGACCTTGAAATTTGGCGAATTTAAGAAGTTCATTTTTTTTGCAGCACAGTACTGCCCAATTTCTGACGCTGCTATGTTCTGACTCAATCGATGAAAATATAAATGACGACGCTTTGGGTACTTTTTGAACCATTGATGACTGCTGGATTGGTGTTTGTTCCTGTTTTCACTTCCTTGGTGGATCTTCCTTTTCTCTGTACAGTTTCAAATTCATAATCTGAAATTAATCAATCAAAAGTTAACCAAATCTATAATTCACAAACTTGATTTCCGCCTAGGCCGTCAAAGGAGAAAAAGCGGACAAATACAATAATTTTGGGATTTAAGTATATTCCTACTACATTAGAAGACAGAGAAACTCTGTTCCCAAAATAGCAAATTTTCTAATGCACTCAATAAAATTAAACATAACACATTAACGTCGGGCGACTTTCTCTCAAACTTCCGGAGAGCAATTGGTTTTGACAGTTCAAAACCACGGTTTAGTGAAGCTAGTTCCAGCAAAATTGAAAGGGCGTGAATTGAGGTTAATAGGTAATGACATCACGCCAAATAACAGCAGCTGAAGTGCGCCATTAACAAAAGAGTAAGAAAAAGAGATAGAGTGTGCGAGAGATATAACTTGAACGAGAAGGAGAAGGAACGAAACCTCAAATGAAAAAAGAAAGATAGAGAAAGACAGAGCTAGGATTATTTTATGTTTAGAGATTGAAGTCTGCAACTTCTAGTTTTCAAGCCTAGTTAATAATTGTTTCATATAGAAAAAAAACTGAAAGTGCAAAACTCAAAGGATAAGTCTCAATATTTTGCAGTGAAAAGAATGCTCAAAGCCATTTTTATCTCTGGAGTTGTTTTGTTGTGTAAACCATCTGCAGGACTTAAATGTTTCGTTGCCCAATGACATTCGCTGAACTCAGCAAAAGACAAAAAATTTGGAAAATTTTGAAAATACTTTCAATATTTAACAAAATCTTGCCAAAATTTGTAATAAAGTTCGAAACAGACATTTTTATGCAGACAAACAGGTTGATATTAATAGCCAATAAAGCTGAGCTGCTTTCTTTTTCTCAGGCACAATAGACTAAGAAATTCAATTAAATTAGTCTAGCTACTTGCTTTTCGAAGTTTTACGATTGTGTCTTATAAGTGTAAAATTCCGTACACCAGCAAAATAAATTGGTAAGCGAATTTTTATGCAAATTAATACAGCTTAGTAATAAACTTTAATTTCTATTGAATGAAATGCAATAAAATTTTCTTCAGTTAACAAAAATTTCTGCCTTCCATTAACTCTTCCAGTTGGATTGAAACAAAAAGTCCTGCAGAAGGACGTCTGATTCAAAGTACATACGCCGATGATGAGATCGTCATTAACACAGTTTCAATGAAAAGAACGTTATTAAACTTGTTCGGTTTGATCTGCCCGTCAGCTTAAAAAATTTAAGGCATCTACAGGATTGGCCTCTCCTGTTTCTCGTATCTCAGCTCCTAACATTCTAATAACCCTATTTTTTCGGATTCGGTCAGAGTTTACTTTTAGTGGTATTGTTTTAGTGTTTTTTTCGAAAAAGAGGAATTGAACATGCTATCTTTTTATTAAGAGCTGCTTTTAAAGAAAAAGATTCGGAAGCGATCTTGCTTATTGACGCAAAAAACGCTTTCAATAGTCTCAACCGTAATCCTGCTTTACGAAACATTGAGAAATTATGCCCTACTCTCTATCACACGTAATTCATATCGTGAACCATCGAATTTGTTTATTAACAAACAAACAATATTCTCTCAAGAAAGTAAAATCCAAGGCGACCCCCTTGCTATGTCGTTGTATGGAATTGCCATTATCTCCTTAATTGAAATTCTTGACGATCGATTCACAGTTCAAAAATGGTATGCGGACGATGGCAAAGCTGTCCGCTCTCTTGATAACTTGAAAAAGCTTTTTTACTCATTGAAAAACACGGTCCTGCTTTTGGTTACCATCTTACCAAATGCCACATCATTACAAAAGAACGTCTTTTAGAAAAAGCACAGCAGATTTTTGTTCCTGACGAAGTTGAAATACTTGCCGGTTGTAAAGTACTTGTTAGTGTAATAGGTTCTGATAATGCAGAAAAAAATGTAGAAAAATCATTAAACCAGCAGAAATTGTTGTCAACAAACTCCACTTGTTAGTTATTTTGTGACTGGGCCGTCTTTAAACAGTCTTGAAAGGAACGGCCTGGAGTGCAGCATCCGGCTAAGTGCTACTCATCATTCCCTATTCTCCGACCTACATCCATTGTACAAGAAAGATACCCGCTCAAGCCAATGTTTCACCTCAAAATGTTTATAAATCGTTAACTTCATCGGTTCAGCAACAATTGAGCTTCTTAGAACGTACAACAACCAATTTTGAAGACCTTTTAAGAGAATGTGAGAAATCAATCAACGATGAGTTGTTACCTAATCTATTCTATCTAATCTATCTAAGAATCCCGCCTACAATCCAAAATACAGGGACATATTTTTAATGCCAATAAGAGAGGGCGGCCTGAACGTCCTTAAACCTGATGACCGCATTAAGGAATACGAACGATGAGTTCGATTGTCAAGTCCCTTATCCCTATTTCAGCCCTAAGCCGAACTAAAGCAGCAACAAATTATGCAAGAGCGTGCTTTCAAATCAAGGAAGACGAGAATTAAGAGCGAATTGAATAAGAACGAGATTAGCTAATTTGACGTAGCTAATTTGGAATGAGCATCAAGGAGGTTGAACGCTATGCCATTGAAGCGTTGTCACTTCGACCTAACGAAAAGCGAGTTTCTTGATGGCATTGCCCTTCGCTATGGCTGGGACCCAGTGGCGATGTCATCACTATGCGTATGCAATGAAAGATTCACTGTGGCTCTTTCCCCACTGTCCGAAAGGACGATACACGCACATGAGACATAACGAACTCCGCTATACCTCTGCGAACTTGTTAAGTGATGTCTGGCATCATGTCGAGATCGAATCTCGCCTTCAGCCGTTGCAAGTGGAAACTTTGCTCCTAAATCAACGACAACTGATGATGATGATGCAGGATTGGATATCAAAGTCAACGGACTTACAGAGTCGAGGTACAACAAAAGCTTCTTTTTCAGATGTGAAAAGTTTTAACCAGCTGGAAAAAAATTTGCCCTGAAAGCAGTAGCGAAGCCTACAAGTACCATGAATCTACTAAAGGAAAAGATGTGAACAAAGAATAACTGAAATTGAAAAAGCAATGTTTTGTCCGCTTGTCGCATGCGCTGGTGGAGCTGGTCCATCAGCTTTAAAAGCGCTGAAACAACTTGCATCAAAATTCTCTACGCGAAAAGAGGACAGCTAAGCTGGTATCATATCTCATCCAAGGACAAAAATCAGCTTTGCTCTCCTGTGGAGTTCTATCCTCTGCATTCGTGGGTCAAGGAAACTTAGGTGGCGCAAAATTGTAAATTCCGCGATGACAGCTGTGGTTGAAGAAGGGAGGCTGTAATTTTGACTCAACTACTTTCGTCATTATTGGTTTGTTTTCTAATTATGTCGGTCTTTTGTTTTACTTCCTCAGCTGATGTTTGTATATATCATTTTTTGATAGATTTAGACGATACGAAATGCTGTATGAAGACGTAACGCTGGGAGGGCCCCAGACCAGCCAGTGTTCACACAGTGTAAAGGGCATTTCATAATTTACCTATTTTTTTTAGTGTTGGTGTCGAGTTTGACTGCCCTCTTTTTTTGGACATTTTAGTAACAATTTTTAACACCTTTGAATCCCGATAGAAAACAAAACCCATTCCACAATGAGGAAAGAATAATTGAACTGCTGTGGAAATAATTTTTTATTATAATTATAGGTTTGCGCATCATTTACAAACTCAAAAGTGCTTTCAAAATCAAAGATTATACAGAAAAAACTGTTCAATTTTTTCCGACAATCAAACTCAAGGGGTAATAGTTTCATTTCAAAAGACAAAGTATTCCATTCAAACGGAACAGCAAAACTGAATGATATTTGCCTAAATGCAGTCCTGACATTAGGAACCTTCCAATTGTATGCATATTGGCCTCTAGCCACCTTATCATTTCAAAAAACTAATGCGCCAAGATACACGGGAATTATCCACGGATGTTGAACCAAACGGTGACCAAAAAATAGAATCATGTACAGGAGATTGTTTCATGGGTAGCAGGAAAAAATAATACCACAGAACAATTTTTTTTCTATGAAAGTTTGGAATCTGAGTTGAAGCCCAGCAAAGTAGCATTATTAGAGAAATTCGCGTCTGCTGGATGTTCAATATTACAATTCGCAATACTCTTTCTACTAATAAACATGTATTTCTTGAGTTTAACTCGAAATTGCACCACTGCACCACTTTTGCAGAATTGTAATTAATAAATCAAAAGCCCCTTGATTTATTGAATCTTGATAAACAAAATAGATAACAGTATCATCGGCATGAAAATGATAATTGACATCAACACGTTCACACAGAACTTCCCAAGGAACATAGCACGAAAAAAACGGGACCTAGAACAAATCTTTGAGGAACAACTGTTTTTATAGTTCTTGGCATCGAATATTCATCATAAATCAACACTTTTCTATCTTCCAGATAACTGTTTAAAGAGCCCAGTACATTTGAAATCCAATCATGTTTCAAGAATTGTAAGACGTAATACAAGATCGAAAGTGTCAAAGGCAGTTGATAGATCATGCCCAAAATAAAAAGTGCTGCGAGCCTTAACTAAATTGAGGAACAAATTATGCGTCACCTTAACGAGGGCTGTTTCTGTGACAAAAACATCCTGTAGGCGCCTTGGTATTTACAGAATAGACTATTTTTTTGAAGGTATTCATGCATTCGCATAAAAGCGCCCGTTCTAATAGTTTCAAAAGGTAATTTATGTTTGAGGTAGGTTGATAGTTAAAAAATCTTTTTTATCACAAATTGATTATTTCAAATGAGGCTTAACAACGGCTTTTTCAAAGGGCTGAGGAAAACTTCCCGCCTTCAGCAAAAGATTACGAAGTTTCAGGTTGTCGTGAAAACAATTATCTGGAAATAACTTAACAAGATTTGTCTGGATGAGGTTAAGTGGCAGGTACTGCTTGACAACGCCAAAATCGAATTTCTAAACTTTGAACGATTTCATTGAGTTAATTTCAACTTTTAAAATTTTAGGACCTTTTGCAGTAGAAATTGATGCAACAAGTTTCCACTTTAGATATAAAGAACTCGTTGAAGTAGTTTGCAACCAGTTTCCCATTCTCATATTTCCGGAGCTCTTCCACATCTTGACCAGGAAGCAATTTTATGGTGGCAAAGTTTTACATTTAGAATTATCATCGACTTTCCTTATTTCCGCACTGCTTTTGTCTTCATTCGTTCCAAACTTCAAAGCTCGTTGTCAAAAATTGGACATTGATGATTAATAAGTGTTTTTTAGTGTTAGAGTGCAATCCAAATTATTATCCTCAAACCTGAGACACAAATCCCATGCTTTTTTAATGCTTGAGAATAAATTAAAATTTAAGCAGGGCTTTAAAATCTTAACAAAACCTTCAGAGTCAAACTTCTTCCAATTTTTCTATATCAGTTGTATATCAATCATCTAGGACAACAATATTGTCAAAATGAAGCGTTCTTTCTTCAAAAATAATGGTAAAGTGATCAATGAAAAATTAACATTTACTTCAATTCGTCGACAAACAGCGATTACTAAGTAAGTAGTAACCCCATGAGTTAAAGAGGCATAACAACTGCCGAAGGATTAAGAGGCAAATTTTTCAAAATCCTCGAAAAAGGAAGACAACATCATTAAAAGAGGAAAAGTCCACCTACTCTTTTATTAACCCTAGGTGCACTACGAAAAGAATTCTCCCGGGAGAACACAGCTTTAGAAAAAAACGATCATCTGATCTGTTCATAATCCGCAATTCTATTCCACAATTCATAATCCACAATTCATAATCCACAATTCATAATCCACAATTCTAATTAAATAGTTTCATACAAATGAATGCTATGACAAAGACAAGTAACCCGAAATGTCCTATCTGCAAGAAGACAGTGAAAATGATGATACGACTGCCATTTGTTGCGAAAAGTGTGGCAATTGGTATCACGGAGTTTGTGTTTCCCTGAAAATCGATGAAGTGAAATGGCTTGGTGCATCCCGAAAGTGTGTTTAGCTTTGCGATATATGCATAAGCAGCAATATTTTCACCACTGATGCTAAATTGACGTCTGTTCTTAAATCATTCGAAACAAAATTTCAACTGTGCTCGAAAATGCAATACCCAAAGCCATTGAAAAGTTGGTGAAATGGAACCTGATTCTGGGGCTGTACACCGGCATCCGCTAAATGTTATCGAAAGCAATGGCAACATTCATTGAGACAGAGACGATAGTATGAAACTTATTGTTACTGGTGTACCGGAAAGCGGAGATTCAACAAACAGTCGAATTGACAATGACTTCACCGAAATAGATAGTATTTTGAATCACATTGGACTTAAAGCCGACGGCAATGTTGTCTCTTTTAGACGGCTGGGCAAATCAATGTCACAGTGTGAAGAACGTCGTAAATGCAGACCACTTGTACTTACTTGTGAAAGTCACCATTTCTTATCTAGATGTTTTGCACGAAATTTCCAATTACAGGACAACAAACATCCGGTTTATCTCAAGAAATTTTTATCCTCGTCCGAACGTGAAATCGAAAAGAAAACTCTTTAAAAACGGTACGACCTGATTCATAGGAAAGGTACAAATAAATCTGATTTCAGAATCAAAAAGCTTAAATTGTACTATAAGGGCGATATTGTTCCTGTCATGGAGGTAGCTTCATGACTGGAAAGCCTAAATTAATTGCCAATCAGTCAGAAGCCTTGAGAGACGTCACAATATTTTGAAATTAGTTTTGACCTCGGATGCAAATTTTGTCTTCCTTACTGAAACCTGGCTCTCGGGAGAAATAATTAATTCTGAAATTGTTTTGGGTTCCTGTTATCAAATAATATCACGTACTGATCGGGAAGGTGGAGAACATGGAGGAGTTCTGATTGCTTCACGTTCTAACGGTGATTTAGAAGCCTTAACTTTAACGATTGAAACTTTTTCTTTTTGTTGTTGCTGTGCAGTTATCTGTGAAGGAATCTTATCATTCTTCGTTAATGTGTGCATACTTCCAGCGGCGTCGCTGTACTCGATTGAAATACCAACCATTGCAAGTTGTTTTAGCCAAAATATCAATCTTTTTTCTTCTTTTGCTTAATCTAGAGGTATAGCAAATTATTCCTACTATTTTCTTGGTGATTACAATTTTCAGGGAATTGATTGGACAACGTTAACTGCTAAAAACATAGTCGAACGTCAATTTCTGGATATCGTCAATGACTGTGGTCTAAACCAGTTCATTAACAAGCCAACACACAGTGGCGTCAACATTTTAGACCTCGTTTTGTCCACAATAGACACCCTCTCTTATGCGGTTTTAGATGCCCCTTTTACTGACAAAAAAGTTATCTGCTTTCAAATGGCGTTATATAGTCGCAGCACTTCCTTAATGGTCTATGCTAAATCGTCTTTCAATGCACTCAATTTCAACACAGAATTGACACAACGTTTTTTGTTTCTGTCTTCTGATCCGTCCCTTCAACTTGACTACTATCAATCTTGGTACGATTACTTTTGTACGGGTCCCTCAAAATCTTAGAAAGTTAAGCGCAAACATCGACTCAACGTGCCATTTTTTTTTTCCTATACAATGCATCTTTTGAACAAACGTGACACATTTACCAGAAAACTATCAAAAGCCTTCTCTACCAAATTAGACTTTCAGAGGCTAAAACTGAATGAAGACATTGATACTTCTCTTGAACCGGACAAATTTTCCCTGGTAGAACAGCTCAACTTGAAAAATACGAAACATTGTATTCGATTTGTATCCTTCCTCGATGTTTTTCGGCAGCATCAAAGCTGGTAGCAGCTTTGTGAAAGCTCAGCTATTTAAAATTTCTCTTTCACAATTGACGACGTATACAATTTGCTAAGCAGAATTCCTGACAATTCATCAATGGGCATGGACTCAATTCCGTCTTTTGTACTAAAAGAATGTGCTTAACAATTGTCACCATTGGTCTTCGAATTTTTCTTGCGAATTACTAAAACTCTGCAGTGGCCTTCTTAGAGGAAAACATCAACTGTTACTCCGCTTCACAAATCTGGGTCAACATCCGATGTGACAAACTACAGAACTATCAGCATCCTACCGAAATTGTCAATTGATTTTGAGCGTTTAATATTCAACTTCCTTTACTCACGAGTCTGTTCCAAAATGAAACGTGAACAGCACGGGTATATGAAACAACGTAGCGCGGTCACCCAACTCTTTTCGTACTTGGACACAGTTTATGCTGCTAAAGATACAAGTCAAGATTGCTTGACTGTATATTTTGATGTGAAAAAAGCTTTTGACTCAGTTTCGCACGGGTTACTATTACATAAACTATCTTCATTTGGTTTTGATCACAATCTCCTTATGCTCTTTCAATCATATCTTATTGGTCGAAAGCAAGTTGTTAAAGTTGACGGATGTTTTTCAAGTGAAGCAGTGGTGACGTCAGGAGTTCCTCAAGGTAGCGTGCTGGGTCCACTTCTGTTCATCACTTTTATTAACGATGTTACAGATTCAATACAACATTCTGAATATATTCTTTTATTGCGATGACCTTAAATTGGTTTCTTTTTCATTATTCGACAAAATTCAAAATGATATAGACAGCTTGTCCTCCTGGTCAGATTTAAACGAGTTGGACTGTCATCCGGACAAGTGTAAAATTTTGTCTTTTAGTCAACACTAAAACAATGCTGACCTCTCTCTGAATGGGTCGCGCTTGAAACACGTGGATTCAATTGTAGATTTGGGCATCACTGTGAACAGTTCATTGTGTTGGGATAAACATGTTGACCTTAGCATTGCAAAGGCTACAAAAGTTTTAAACTTTTTGAAGCGTAGTGTTCCAGTCGGAGTTTATGTGTCTAGAAGAAAACTTTTATATAAGTCGATGGTGTCGTCTGTTTTGGAATACGGTTCGCCTGCGTGGTATCCTTGAATTTCGGCGTTCCGAAAATTGGAAAAGTTTCAACATCGCTGTCTCAAATGGGTTCTGATTTGTAAAAAATCTTACCTTTAATGTTTGAAAGTCTTGGACATCTTACCAGTTTCTTTTCAGCTAATACGAACAGACCTACTCCTCCTATGGAAATTATTAAATGGCTTTATTGATTCGAATCTCAATGCAACTTTTGTCTGCTCGACATCAAGAACTCATCAGTTTGGACGTTTTGAAATTTCAAGAAACAAGAAATTCAAGACGGATGAACACTTTTTGAATCGTTGTCAACGAGCCGCAAATCATCTGATGCAAATGAAGATTATCGACTTTGACATGTCTAAACGTCAGTTTACGCATGCAATTGAACAGTTTTTACGCACTCGAATTGAATACTTTGACCTGGATAACTCATGTTCTTTTTATGTGAAATGCTGTTGCTCTTTTTGCAGGACTTAATCTTAGTCTTAACTCAATCACCTTTTGATCTGTAAAAGTTGTTTTAGCAATTTTTTACGCTTTTATGTTCTTCCCTAACAAGGAATTGAGTCTTTTACTACTACTACTACTACTACTACTACTACTACTACTACTACTACTACTACTACTACTACTACTACTACTATGAAAACTCAATTCTATGAAAGAGCGTTCATTATGTAAACCAATATTTAGATCTGTAGATTCTGTTTTGTCCTCTGTTTTAGTTGAGGACTGGCTAGTAGTCTATTTTGATCAACATTTTGAAGCCAATCACTAACGGCCTAATTCAGGTAAAATCTTGACACCGTTATTTTTTCAGGCCAGAAATCAGGTAGTTCAATTTTCTCCTCATCGAAAATAAATAAACAAGGGAAAGATATCAGGTGAGCTTCAGACTTTGAAATAAGGCGAATTTGACGTAGTTCAAATTTTTGTTTCTGCACAGTACCCCTCCATTTTTGACGGTGCTATATTCTGACTTAATCAACCTACATATAAATGACGACGCTTTGGATTTTTTTTGACACACTTGATGACTGCTGGATTGGTGTTTGTTCTTGTTTTCACCTCCTTGGTGGATCTTACGTTTCTCTGTACAGCTTCAAATTCAGACTCTGAAATTCATCAATCAAAGGCTAACGAAATCAATAAACCACAAACTTGATTTCCGCCTAGGCCGTCACAGTTGGCCACCAAGAACTGCTAGAGGATAAAAAGCGGACCAATACAATAATTTAGGGATATATTGGATTTTAATTATGAAATTACATTAGAAGACATTAGAAGAAACTACATTAGAAGACAGAGGAACTCGGTTCTGAAATAGCAAATTTTCCAATGCACCCAATAAACTTGAACATAACCAACTAACGTCGGGTGACTTTCTCTCAAACAACCGGAGCGCAGTTGGTTTTGACAGTAGCCACTGTTTAGTGAGGCTAGTTCGAGCTAAATTGAAAGGGCGTGAATTGAGGTTAACAGGTGATGACATACCTTCGTATAACAACAGTTGAAGTGTGCCATTAAAAAAAGAGTTAAGGAAAAAGATAGAGTGTGCGAGAGATATAACTTGAACGAGAAAGAGAAGGAACGAAAATCCAAACGAAAAAAGAAAGATAGAGAAAGACAGAGCTAGGATTATTTTATGTTTAGAGATTGAAGTCTGCAACTTCTAGTTTTCAAGCCTAGTTAATAATTGTTTCATATAGAAAAAAAACTGAAAGTGAAAAACTCAAAGGATAAGTCTCAATATTTTGCAGTGAAAAGAATGCTCAAAGCCATTTTTATCTCTGGAGTTGTTTTGTTGTGTAATCCATCTGCAGGACTTAAATGTTTCGTTGCCCAATGTTGATCGCTCAGAAAAAGACAAAAAAAATGGATTATTTTGAATATAGTTTCGATTTTTAACAAAATCTTGCCAAATTTCGTAATGTTAGTGTGTTCAGAATCATTTCATTGTCTCAAGAGACTATCCAGTAACACTATATCAAGCCTTAAATAGATTTACTGATCATAAAGGTCATTAAGTTCGAAAATTAATTTTTCGAAAATTTGAGCAATTTAAATTATATAAATTATTTGCTAAATAGGCATTAAAATAGTGATAACCAATCTAAAACTCTAGTAGAAATTATACAGCAGATTGTTATCAAACCTCGGAAAACGTCCCTACCTGAAAAAAACAAAAATATTCAAAGTTTGTAAGAAAATTGCAACCAGTCGTTCAAAAAATTGCTTAATTTCATGATGTCATGAACTACAAAAACATTCCATTACATCTAGAAATTATGCAGTAGACTGTTATCAAACCTTATGGGAAGTTTTCTGACATCTTGGGTCAGAAGTTAGAAAAGCCCAGGAGATGACCAGAGTTTTCAGGAACCTTGTAAAAAGAATTGTGAAAATTAGTTTAAACATGTGTTTTTTGGTTTACAAAACGTAAAGCTCTCAAAACAGTCATAAAAAGTACTTGCAAAAAAAATTTATCAACTAAGATTTTAGACAGCCTCAATTTTTATTAACTGTTTGAACAAAAAAAATAAAAGCTTGGAAAGCTTACAAAAACACACAAAAATTGCAAGATTTTGTGCTCAAAACTCCTAAAAATAGCATGTTAACATTGAATTACGGCTGTCACGGTAGATTCATTGCATTAAGCATTCGAAGGACTACTAAATGCTTCTAAGTGCCCCTAACAAATTTTAAGGGCCACCTTGTCGTCCCATTTTCCGAGCAAAAAATCAAATGGGTCAGACAAAAAACAGTCAAGCGAAAAGTCGCAAAAATAAAAACCAACAGGAATATAGTTGCCACAAACTTTGTTTGAGACCAATGAAACGTCAAAAGGTCAAAAAATCAAGCGCAGGGGGTTAACTGCTGCTACATACAGGTGTTAAAAATGCATAAAAACGTTGGATTCATTGGAAAAATAAATTTCACTCAAAAACATGAACGGTTTAAATTGGTGATCCTACAAGGCAAAAAATAGCAGAAATTTAAAACAAAATTCACCTTGAAATCTTAGAATATAGTGATGTTGTTAAAGAATTAAATCATTTAAAAACAATTTTATATTTTTACAAAATTTTTTGCTATTTCAAGCGTCATAAAAGGTAATTTGAGGTCAATTTAATTGCAATTAAAGTGATTTCAATGCAATTATGAAACGAAACAGTAATTTAAGAGTTTCTCAATAATTCTTTGTTGAACCGAAAATTTCTGTAATTTCTGAAAATTTTCTTTTTTTTTCGTATTCGCTGACATTTTACATTTGGATTTATTGTACAGAAAATTTCCATGAATTTCTACTTTTAAGGTAAAGGTTGGGAACACTTCAATGCCTCAATTCGTCAAAATGTAGTTTTTGATTTTAGTTACATGACACTTGTTAATTAGTATTTAGGTGAAAGCTCCTGGCTTCTTTACCCCTTGCGCGTGTTCAAAAATGGCTTTCGTTGTGTTATGTGTATTGCTTCGAGATTTGCGGTTTTCTGGCACATTGCACTAATAAATTATACGCCAACCAAACGCGCTTGAGGTGCCACAACATCCGCTTATGTGTTGATCTACCGCCAAGTCTGTTTTTTGATGCTCTGATTTTGGCTTGGCTATATGTCAGCAGGTATGCGCAACGTAAGACATAAGTGGAGCTGGTACACTACAAATAATTTCGTATACCACGTGCAGCTTTAAATGCTGATGAAAACTATACTTCAATGATGGTAAACAGCATTTGAGTTTCCTTGTCGTGTAGATCACTTCAATATCTGTCATTTTTTGCAGCATTCCTTTCAGTCTCATGCTTAATTGGCCTCTTTATTTAAGAAAAATTCTTGTTGTCACCTTCAGTATAAGGTAAATTTTCGACTTGTTTTCGACTTGTTGTCGTTGCAGTCTCTTTAGAGATTTTATGAGCATTTCTCAGTTGTCTGATTTATAATGCTTGACGATCAATTTTGCGGATAGCAATTTTTTTGCTATGAGCTTCTATTATTATTAAACGCTTGTAGATCGGAAAAGCCTCTGATTAAAATCCTCTACGATAACCTTTATTGTTGAAGTAAAGCGATGCTGCAGAAATTCAGAATTGTTCTTTTTTGTCTTTTGATACCATTTACAAGATACTTTTTCTGTTCGTCAATGTAGGCAGTGATTTTGAGGAAATTAGTTTACAGTTTTCATTCGTTTTCTCCAATGTGAACTTCAAAGTTTTATGCAAACTATTTGTCAGTTGAAGCCATTTTTCGGGATAAATTTTTACTCTGTAAAGTTTTGTCGTCTAAATATCTATCTCTCAAATAGTTTTTGTTCCTTAGTTTTGTTTCAGAGCTCATATCCTTCTCAGAAATTAGTTTACTTACAAGTGCTTTCATCTTAATATTGGCGAAAATAACTGCCAGGGATGCCCCTATGCCATATTTTACTTTTGAGAAAATAAGTTACCACTAGTTTCATAACAAGGGTTTTTTGACTGCCAGTTCAAAAAGGAGCTTAAGCATTGATCATTCAAAATTGGGAGCCTTGTCACAGGAGTAAACACGCCACAGGGCCAATTCGATGACTTCGATACGGGAACATTAGTACAAAAACACTTATTATTCAGTGATACTATTTGCTGATCTGCCTTGTTGTAGACAGTAAACTAATTCTAATTTAGTGAGGTAAAATTGATATAAAATATACCTATTTTAATGTTTGACTTATTTTGAAGGACGATTAACAGAAGTCAGTTTAAGTTCGTTTCTGTACCCCAAGTTAGTTATGTTTTCAGGTGTAAGTCTGTTGACCCCATTCCTGCATCGGAAAATTTTTTGTTCAAGTATTAGATGCTAATCGAGATTCATTTGTTTCATTCTCTTTATTTTGCGTCTCGTGTTCAGTAGCCAAATTCGAACAAATAACCTACAATTGTATTCACTATCAAGTATAGTAGACAATTGAGAGATAGATAAATCGCTAAGCGAATCCTACATCGACATTGTGTTAAGCTTACGCGCCGTGCGAAAGAACAAAATCAAAATTTTGACAGTGATTTGGACCTCAAGTTAAGTAGACAATAACGTTTGTGTGCCACATGGCTCAGTGGGCTGCTCAAAAACGAACTCCAGCATGAATAGAGCGTTTTTGGGGAAACCAAGCCCGGACCCCCTTCTCAAATGGGAAAAGTTCCGGGTATAAGCAAAGTTGTTCCTCCTAGACAAAGAGAACGTCACTTTACACATTCTATTTGGTTCTCAACCAGAACAAAATTACTACCACTCGAACAGATATACAAAAACACGATTCAAGAATCATCTGTTCAATCAGAACGAGAAAGATTGGCTAGGGAGGCGTAGTTAAAAATGAATTGGGCAATTGCTGTCTACGACAATTAGAAACAAGGATCATGTATGGTGATAAGCCTTAAAACCAAGCAGATCGAAAAGCCTTCCCTATGTTATACCTCAGCCTTGGGACAGAAAGAAGGAGGATTGAATGTAGCCGCAACCCGCACCTCAAGACAGATACCTTGAACATCGAACATATGTAGAACATTGGAGGCATCCATTCAAACAAGAAATATTACTTTCGATAGGTATATGCTTCTTACAAAAGATCAAACAAAAGGAAAATCCATTGAACACTTCAATGGAAAATTGAAGGAATTGTCAGAAAAGTTTGAACATGGAAGACAAAAGACAAGAGTACACTTTAATCAGAGACCTTTTTATTGCTAGCATGCAACATTCTGAAATTTAGAATAAGTTTTTGAAAGAAACAATCGATCCTGCCCAAGCATTATGTTTGGCAATTAGATTAAAAATTGGTCAGCAAAAGGAATTACAAATCACTAGCGGTCAGTCTACTCTACAAGTGAATGTTATAATACCACAACGTCAATTTCCTAACTCGATTTAACGTCAAAATACTCAATTAAAAACTCGACCGTTGAATCAGCTGTGTGTGTCGAAACTGCGGTCTCACTTGGTCAACTAATCATGGGGACAAATGATTTGTTAAAGGCAAAACCTGTAACAACTGTGGTATCCAAAACTAATTTGTTCGTGTTTGTCGAAAACCAAAATCCACGTCTACAAAAGCTGTCCACCTCAACGTGAATCCGATTGATGACCATACAACTGAAACTTCTTTTAATGCTGATTGAAACACGAATGTCATAACATTTACCAGAACTGCTGATTTAAACACGAATGTCATATCAGGCATATCTTTTTCCCGAACTGTAATTTCAATTGCAGGTAATATGATCACTAATATCACTATTCATTGCCCATTTAAAAGTAAAATAGCAAGTCAATTTCCACACTTTAATTCGCGTATTATCTAAAGTACATAGTGTCAAATCAAAATTTCACAAACATAACCAGACATTAAAAATTTAGAAGAGTACCTATTAATTTACAGGACAGAGTTAACACCGAAAACTAAAAATTATTTAAAGAGGGACAGATAGAAAAACCTAATAACTGATCAGACCAATATTATATTTCTCCCATTATCATTACAGTCAACAGAGACCAAACTAAAAAATTAGCTCTTGATTCAAAAACTCTTAACAAATCTATCCATAAAAACAAGTGTCATATGCCCAATTTTGGAACATTGACGGATTGTCTATCTCAATGAATTACAGACTATAAAACGAAACCGTCTGCTAAAATATTCCTCACTACCATAGACCTTAAATATGCCTATTTTCAGTTGAATCCTCATTCAGGAGCTGCGAAACACTGAAATTTCAATATTGTAAGTGGGAATTTGACTGGCACCTATCGTTTCAAAACTGGTTTTTATGGACTCACCGATATGCCTGCCAAGTTCCTAAAGGCTATGGATTATACTCTCATAGGCCTCAGAAGCACTTTCTGCTTTCTTGACGATATACTAACTGTACGCAAAAAGTTCTGACCAAAGTTTGTTTTCATGCGTCTTTTGCCCTCTTTCCCGCATCGCGAAATTTTTTGTTCAGGTATTAATGGACTCTTGTTATTCGAGATTCAATTGTTTCATTCTCTTTACTTTGCGTCTCGTGTTCAGTGGCCAAATTCAAGTAATTAATCAACATTTGCGTTTACTATCAAGTATATGAGACCATTGAGAGAATCCTACAGTGAAAATGTGTTAAATGGACTCGACGTGCGCAACAAAAAAATCGAAAATCTGACAGTGATTTGAACCTCAGATTTTGTATTTAATACTAATTGTGTGCAACAGTACTCAGTCCGCTGATCAAAAACGAAATCGGAATCCAGTATGCATAGAGCTTTTTGGAGAAACGAAGCTCAGATCCCCCTCTCAAATGGGAGGAGTTGCAGGTCATAATTGGTCCTCCTACCCAAACAAAACATCACTTTAGACATCCTACTTGGTTCTCAACCAGAAAAAGAATCAACTACCACTCGAACCGATAAACGAAAACAGAATTCAAGGATCGTCTGGTCAATCACGTCTGGTCAATCATCTGGTCAAACAGAATTCAATCATCTGGTCAAACATTAAAGACTGGTTAGGAAGGCGCAGTTAGAAATGAATTGGGTGATTGCTCTCAACGACAACTAGAAACGAGGATCATATGTGGTGATAAACTTTGAAACCCAGCAGATCAAAAATCTGTCTCTATTTTATAGCTCAACCTTGGAACAGAAGGATGGAGGATTGAAAGTGACTCAACCCGCACCTCAAGACGGATACGTTGAATACCATAGAAAATTAGAGAATCATGGAGGTGGCATCCATTCGACCAAGAGATATCACTTTTGATAGGTATATGCTTCTTACAATAAATAAAACAAACAAAAGTGAAATCCATTTTATGTATGGAGATTTTGTTTTTTTTTAGTTTCAATGAGTATTTATGTTCCTTGGTTTTGTTTTCAGGTGGTGAATATTCACATTGAAATCAATTTGAAACACCATTGTCCATTGTTTCTTTTTGCTCCCAAGTTATATTTTGACATTTTATGTGATGCCAGTTTTCTCAATTTTTGCATTCAACCGCCTTGTTATTCCAAACCCTTACAGCCAAAGCATCTTTGTGTTGCAATTTTCGTTTTCCCACAGCTCTTATTGTTCTCAGCACTTAGTTTATTCTTTTATTTCTCATCCAGAAAGAATTATCATCAAGAATTAGCCAAGATAACTGCCAAGGAGGCCTTCACTACCAAATTTTCATTTGAGAAAACCAGGTATCAGTACTTTTAAGACAAACTTTTGTGCCTGCCAGCTCAGGAAAGAGCTTAAGCATTTGTCTTTCTATAATGGTAGGGCTATCAGTAGTGTAAAAACAACGCAGGGCAGCTTCGAGACGAGAACATTAGTATGCAAACTTTTAGCATCTAGTGATATTATTTGCTCATATGCATTGAGCTCAAGAGTTTCAAGTTTCAGTCTTGATATGGGATTCAAAAATTCGATATGAGCTTCCGGACCTTTTTCGAAAACTGGAGTAAAAAATTGTTGAGTTTATGATAGGGACTTCTTGGAATAGATAAAACGGGGCGCACTGATGTGTATTTTTTGTAAACAATTGCACGCCCTTAAAACCGGAATGCTTGGGCGCCTGTTGTTTGTAGTCTTTGGTGAATTTTATTTGTATTGAAATATTGCTTTTTGATCAAACTAAATTTCCGGTTATATTTTTTTTCTACTTTGAGAGCTATCTCCTTATTTTTTGTCTTCACCCGTGAAACATTGGGTCAGTCCAGTATTTTGTTCATATTTGATTGATTTTTTTTTTCAAAACACATAATCCATTGCCTTCATCAAAAGGTACAGCTAGAACTTCATTTAAAATTTTTGTAAACTTTGATAATCTTCTGTCAGCTGGAGTTTCTCTTGAATATTTAGCCTACCCTTTTTCCAAAAGGTATTCAATCAATGAGTGAATCTTTTTTCTTTGAAAAAAGACGACACAAGGCCAAAAATTTTTCCTTTACGGAGCTTCTGATTTCTGATCCACTAGTTTTTGCTTTTTAGCGCTGTGCAAAAAAACTACTTTCAACTTTTGTTTTCTCGTGTTATAGTAACATACGCTGAAGCGTATGCATTCCCTGCTGAGAGAAAATGCCGTTTTTTGAACATTAATATTTAGAATATCTGCAATTAAATCATTATCTGTATATTTCTCCAATATATAAACTCACGAGTTACCATTATCGCATTCTTCTAAATTTTTGACAATTAATAAAATCAGTTTCCATTCACCATTACTCAGCCGCAAAAAATGGCCTAACGAACATGGAGTTTAACTAGGCGGGGAGTCAGTGCCATGATTGCGAGGTTCACACAAACGACGGACAACTAAGCCCTAAATAAAAAAATTGCTTCCCTCGGAAGACGCTTTTGTCCCAATCAAAGCTGGATCCTACCCGATTTGGGCTTTTTCGTCTCTTCTCTTGCTGAGCAAGCTCCTCAATTTGTCCTTGTGTCGCAAAATGACCTCCAGTAAGTGCGATTCTCAATCCGCGACCTGGCGGAGTGGGAGAAACTACTTCCGGTCGAAAATTAACTTCTGCTTGCTTCTGGAGATTATGTGTTTCGTCAACCGGAGGTCATTTATTCCACTCATGAGCCAGTTTTTGAATATATTTGGTATGTTTTGCCTCTGGCGGTACACAATCTATCGTACGGGAAACTAATTGCTGTCAAACTTTTGGTGCTGCAGGGCTTCAAGCTCGATATGCGTTTTGTTATAGTTGTTGTTGTTTGTTCGCATCGTTGCGGATTATCAGAAATTATCTTATGTTTAGCGAGCTAATCGATTTCGCTTAATGCCTGATACTTTCCATCCATTGAATTTAATGGGTTTTAAAATTAGTCCCGGGACCGTTATACTATGGGGCAGCAGATCCAGTTCGTTGTCATAAGTGATGTGTTTAAAAGCGTGAAAATTTTGACTGGCTGACAGTAACTAGATTATGTTCTAAAAGTGTAACATTTACAAAGCGTTGCATTATTTTGTGCTTTTCTAGGTCTTCTTCTAATCTATTGACTGAAATGTTCAGTTCTTAAAGATTTAAGCCAATTATCAAATAAAATACGTAAAATGCAAATTGAAGAAAAAATGTTTTCAATTAAAATGATTTCAATTAAAATAATTATAGTATTAACAAAACATGTCACCCGATGTGCTAACTACAAAAAATGTATCATTCTGGTCAGAGAACCAGTTACTTCAACTTGCATTTTATATAGTCAGTTAGTTTCACATCGAGTAAACATTTAAGGCATCTGTCTGTAAGCTACATTGATGAACAATCTCAAAAAGAAGCCAAAAGAAATCAATTTTGAGTGTTATTTTGATATAAAAACTTACTATTTGGATATAGAGTACAACGACTAGAATTTGACTTTCAATTTCACATGGGTGTAGGTTGCGTTTCTTATATTATTCTCTAAGGCAGTGCTTTAGGTCTTGATAATTGTCAGCAGAAGGTCACAATGTTTGCTCTTGATAGTCTGGTGACCCTAATATATCCCACAGTTTTGGGAGGCTGGAGCTCCTAGGGACCTGAGCTGAGCTGAGGACCCTCAAAGGCGATGTGGCCGATCACACGTCTCACTTGATGTGCGAACCACTAACAATCACTCGACATGCTAACCACTAAAGTTATATATTAGTTAAGTCCATTAAAAAATCTGAGGCTTTAAGGTCGAAAAAAATTCAGAACCTGCATTTTTACCTGATTTGTGGTCGACACAAGGTTGATAGGTGTCAGGAAATTAAAATTTACATCTGATGAAAAAACAGAACTTGGGATTCGAGCAGTAATAACAAACCTTACATATCAGTGTTGACAGGGTTATTTTACCACGGTAACAAAAGCACGGTAACAAAACCACTGTAACAAAACCACGGTAACAATTTTACCACGGTAACAGAATGTGAAGCCATCATTCATTCATTAATGACCAATCCTATTATCTGAGCTGCACATTCAAATAAATCTAAAAAAAAACAATCTCTCCTGCCTAACAACCTACTAATTCAAATGCTTGCTCCGTGCCTTAACAGTATTTACCATAGAAAACCTGACATATCGGTTTTGAGCAGGCTGTTTTACCACGCTTGCAAAACCCATTTTTTGGTATTGACCAATCTGACGCTTTCATTCAGTCATTGAAAATCAATCTTAATTTTTCATTTTTAACATTAATATTCGTATGCCAATTACTTCTAAATTGAGAGTTTTGGGGCCTTTTTCGTGCAAATATTGTTTTCCACATATTTTTCAATTATTTTTGATCCTCAGTATTGCTTTCAGGTTGTGTATTTTCTTATTAAATTCACTTCCAAACAACATCGTTAATTGTTTGGTATTGCTTCTTTTTTTTATATTTTGGCACTTTATGTGATGCCAGTTTTGTCAGTTTTTGCATTCAACCGCCATTATATTCCAAATTACTTTTTCATGACAGCCAACGCATCTCTGTGTTGCTGTTTTTGTTTTTCCAGAGATCATCTGGTTCTCAGCGCTTAGTTTACTCTGATATGTTCTCATCGAAGTAATGACAAAGGTAACTGCCAACGAGGCCCCCACTGTCCAACTTTTCAATTTGCGAAAAACAAGGTACCATTACTTTTAAGGTAAACGATTGTGACTGCCAGCTCAAAAGTGCTTAATCATTGATATTTCTATATTGGTAGGGATGTCAGTGGTGTAAAGACAATGCAGGGCAGCTTCGATGGCTTTGAGACGAGAACATAACTAAGCAAACTTAGCATCTATTGATGCTATTTGCTCATATGAGTTTCAAGTTTTGGTCCTGACATGAGATCCAAAATTTCGATATGAGCGCCCGGATTGTTTTCAAAAATGGAGTAATAAATTTGTTCAATTTATAAGAACTTCCTGGAATTGATAAAATTTGGTCGCACCGATTTCCATTCTCTTATAAGCATTTGGAGGCCGCTAAAACGGGGCTGCTTTTGCGCCTACTGTTTGTAATCTTTGGTGAATTTTGATCTGTATTGAGAAGTTGTTCAAACTAAAGGTCCATTTGTATATTTTTCTGTTTTGAGAAGTATCTACTAGTTTTTTGTCTCCACCGCGAAACTTGGGGTCAGTCCAATATTTTGTTCATATTTTATTGATATGTCGTTTTTCGAAAAGCAGAATCTTTTGTCTTCAACAAAAGGTAGAGCTCTTTTAAAGATTTTGCCATTTTTGGCAATCCTATATCAGCTGGTGTTTCTTTTAAGTTTTAGGCGTACTATTAGAGCACATCCACAGAATCTAACCGTCAACAAAGAAATTCAATAATAGAAAAAACATTATCAAAAAAACGAATGCCAGGCCTCTAAATATACAGGCCAATGTAAATTTGAGCGAATTAATTTTCAATCTTTAGCAATGATGTCCTATCAATCTATATTCCATATTTTAACAAATTAAAGCCCATTCTATGTAGTGTTGTGTCTATCCCTCTCACTACCAAAAGACTGCATTAACAGTACAGTACAGACGACAATATATGCAACACCAATGGTTTGTTTCCACAAGAAAAGCAAGAATACAAGAGACGCATCGGTTGACGAGAGAGTCCGTGGATGTCAAACAAGAACGCCAGAATACCTGTTATTGATGAAGTAGGTTTTCAATCCCATCGTAAAAAAGAGTGGCACAAAAATTTAGTCATTGACCAGGGGACCATACATAGTTGTTGAAATCAAAGAAGACTTGAATTTAAATTTTGAAGATAAAAATTCATAAAGAAATTATATAATCTAATATGACCAGTTAAGAACGAAAAGTAACAAAAAAAACGAGAAAAATGTCATTTGGGACAGCTCAGATCATGTTGATAAAATTCAGATAGGATCTTCCACAGATAGTGAAAACACCACCAGTACCAATGGTCGGACTACTAGTGGACCTAAATACTAGTGATGTAGATATGTTAATGAGATAGCATTATAGATATATCAATATATATATATATATATATATATATTATATATGTGTGTGTGTGTGTGTGTATATATTTATATATGTATATATATATATATATATTCATTTATATATTTATATATACATATATATATATATATATATAAATATATATACATATATGTTTATATATTAATGTTTATATTTATATATATACATTCATTTTTATATATATATATAAATATTTATATATATATATATATATATATATATTTATAAATATATATATATATATATATAAATATTTATATATATATATACACATATATATGTACATAAATATATATATACATACATATATATATATATATATATATATATTTACGCTTCATCACCTGCATTGATGAAATATAGAAAACCATTTCTGCTTCTGTACGGTTTTCTTTAATTTATATGCATACAAAAATTTATGTAAATATATTTATATATATATATATATATATATATATATATATATGTATATATATATATATATCTATATATATATATATATATATATATATATATATATATATATATGTATATATATATATATAGATATATATAAATTTAAATATAATTGTTTTTATTTATATGTATATATATATATATATATATATATATATTTATATACATACAAATTATAGAAAACCGTACAGATGCAGAAACAGTTTTCTGAATTTCATCAATGCAGGTGATGAACATTGTATATATATATATATATATATATATATATATATATATATATGTATATATATATATATATATATATATATATATATATACAAGCTTCATCACCTGCATTGATGAAATATAGAAAACCATTTCTGCTTCTGTACGGTTTTCTTTAATTTATATGCATAAATATATATATATATATATATATATATATATATATATATGTATATATATAGATTTTTATATATATATATATATATATATATATATATATGTGTATATACATATATGTATATATATATATATATATATCAATATATATGTATATATATATATATATAAATTTATATAATTAAAAACATTTACATTTAAATTTATATGTATATATATTTATATATATATATATATATATATATATATATAAATATATATACATCTATATTTATATATATATATTATATATATAATATATATATATTTATGCATATAAATTAAAGAAAACCGTACAGAAGAAGAAATGGTTTTTTTAAAACTAATCAGATTGTAATCTATAACTAATCTATAACTATATATACACGCTTCATCACCTGCATTGATGAAATACAGACATCTATTTCTGCTTCTGTACGGTTTTCTTTAATTTATATGCATATAAATATATATATATATATATATATATATATATAAATATATATATATATAAATATATAAAAAAATTTCTATTTAAATTTATTTATATATATATATATATAAATATATATGTTTATATACA